>NC_049986.1:17369069-17374633 GCF_000003815.2 Branchiostoma floridae | reverse complement strand
TGGGCAGATTCGACACATACAGGTTTGTGCTATTTTCTCTGTTTTGGGGTCTCTATTTTGCCGACAAAATTGGGGGAGATTTAAAGCAAGAGCAGCTGGAAAGCCAGGGGACTGTTATCAGTGGCTTGTTTCACTGTGATTGATGGGGAGCTCTCTTGTGAGCGAAGAAGGAGAAGATATTTCCAGAAGGCTTTGCTCCTTGCTTTCATCGGCTTTTAAAAGTAGTCAGAAATCTGTCTATAAGGATTTAGTAAAGAGCTTTTAGCTCTTGATGTTTTTGGTTCAAGATGTCATCATGAATGTAGACTGGATAGTACCTACAGCAAATTCCTTTGGCAAACTTGAGTTGTTCAAATGAAAGTTTTATACATGGTACTGGTGGTGCCGTAACGGACATGACACGTTGACACCTCTGATGTTTCTCACCAAAATTTCCGAGCTATATAAGAAAAGATCAAAAGAAATTGGAAAACTTTGTTAATGTATAAGTCTTGTGTAGGAAAATTCTAAAATGTTGATGTCTTCAGATAACTTGAGTGTAAGGATGTACTTTTTACAAAGCCGTCATAATTTTGTCAAGAAATGAATTTTGTTTCGGTCAGTTTTGAACAGAATTTTGTACAGGTACTTAGGTCTTTACTTGGTGCTTGTCTTTGCTTGTTTCTTTAGTTTACAGTCACATGTTCCTTATCCTGTACAACAAGCCACAGCAAGCAACACCTTTAGTCTAATTAAGTACCTCTGCGTCCAGCTTTTCCTCCTTTTTATTTGTCAAATACAAAGTCGCCCATATGTAAGACAGACAGAAAACCTTGTCCTCTGTTTGAGAGCATCTGTCGTCCAGTACGCCATGAGTTGTTTTTGTTATTGCTCAGTCCTGGGGTAAGAGACACATATATCCTTAAAAAACTGTCAGCACATGTTTTCCTTCCGATCTACAAAAACAAACCAAAACCATTGTTTATGATTAGCTGCCATAAATATGTAGGTCCATAATGAATTGCTATTATATAGACTGTAAAAAGCATTATTCCTTAAGACATGTACACTCAGCAGTAGCTTTTAGTATTATTTTGAGGCCTGGTGTTACTGAATAAATGAAGTTCGAAATCCATTGGCTAGAAGTCTAAGGTATGGTCTCAATAATATCTTTTTTGAGCATGGATGCAAGAAAGAGATTGCCTTTATTTTGTAATTCCATAGATGCAAGTTGTAGTAATGATATTATGTCTATTATACTACTGTATTCAATATTTTGTTTTGGACTAAGGAACAAAATGTGGTAGCCATCAGATAATAATGTATGTTGCCCCCCTGTGGAGATGGGAGGAGCTGACAACAGCTGCCATAGGGCCTCATCTTTTTAATTGTCTCTTCAAAGCCCAAACTTGCTCTGACTGCTGATGTCATTATGAGGTGAAAACGTCAAGTGATTGATGGAAGAGACAGCTTGTGGATAGCCCCTTTGTTTGAATTCTGATAATTTAAAAGGCTACAAGATATCATTTATTGTGGTCTTCAATAAATTATCTTTCTGTCTTGTATGGTTTTGTAAAGCACCAGTCTTTTAAAAAACCATACAAGGCTGAAAGATACAAAGCAAGACTCGTACTTGAATGTTCAGAGTTTCATGTTGAAGTGCCCTATACCAACTGGGATGTGCAGGAAGAGTAAGTGCAGTGATTGAAAGTTGTATCTTATCGATTTGTTCTGGTTACTCTACCTAATCACTGTGTAAAGGGGCAAGTCTGACATTACGATCCACCCCTGGGAACAACATTGTACATCATCTGGCAAGTGTAGGGAATCACCTCTTAAAGTCCCTTTTCTTTCCCTTTCCCAAGTATTGTATGTCTGTGTCTGATAAGTCCGATCATCTAAACGGTTCATAGGACACACAGAAATGTTTTTAGCAATAGGAATGCTTTCCTTCTGTGTTCCAGTCAAGAGATGCTCCTGACAACTGCATGGCCAAATATGCTGAGCTGCTGCATTCTTCCTCTCCCATCAAAGGCAGTGTGTTTATTTTGCTTCAGATTTTTGTGTCCACCTCCCAATAACAAGTGTGTCTCTAAATATCTGCTACGTGATTTGTCAGTGTGATGGGACTGTGTCCAGAACAATTAGCTTTAAAACTTTCCCTTTTAAAGTTTCCATAGTCCAATGCCTTCAAATGTAAGAATTTGTTTTTCTACTACTGAGTACCGGGAAGAGAAATAACTAAAAGTAATGAAATGCAGAAAATGAATCCCCACAAACTGCTAAAACAACAGTGTCTGGGGGGCTTTATGTAGCGGCTTTAGAATATAACAGTGTCCAGTCCTACAAAGTTGCAAATCTTACAAAGAGGGGAAGCATTAAGCTGTATTTTATGGAGCTTAGCCCTGTATAAAGCATGGTCCCTGGACCTTGGATTACTGCATGTATACAGAAGGTCCAGGTCCGGGAGAACCACAAAGCGTGCGCGATGGTGTGCACATTTTTGGTCTGTCTGAGCCGATTTGGTCTGATCCGTGATCAAAAGAGCGGCCTGTCCACTGCCTAATACCCTGTAGACAGGGCACCAAGGTTAACTTATCCCTGATTTTCTCAGATTACCTCTAATGTAAGATGAAAACCCAGAAATTTCTACTATGCTAACAGTTCTTTACACATGTTAATTACATTTCCTAGATGAAAAAAGCACAGATTGGTAATTTCAAAACAGCCTGAAAACAGCACTACTTCTACTTGTTATTATTTCACTAGGCCACAATGATATAGGATAACTAGGCCAAACTGAAGACCAAGATAACCTGGAAAAATGCCCATGTGAAGAACTGTCCAGCAAGACGTTATGAAAATTCAGTTAAGGCTGGAATTCTGATCCGTACAGTTGGAGGATGATTCAAATTGTTGCCAAGTCCCGCAAGGTGCAGAACCCTGATAGAAACAGAACACAGATGCCATTGAGATTCAAAGGATTCAACACAACATCTGGAGTCTCATACCTTCCTGTACTTTTAACTCGTTCTGAAGTCCTAAGCCTTCAGAATGACAACTGTATTGCCCCGTGGTATCGTGGAAGAAAATCCCACCCTAAATCTGCCAGGACTAGAATAGAAACAAGGATGCAGATGCTTACCATAGCGATACAAACGGAGTGATATTAAGTTGATAAATGTGGGAATCGCTATTGCGGAGGATTAACGCAACTGATGGTATGAAATATCTTTCTCAAGGATTGCAGAGGGTCTGCATGGGGGGCCTACAGTGCTTTAGCTTCAATTATACAAAGTTTGGTTGCCTCACTATGAATTACGTGAATAAGACGGATTTCTCTACGAATTACGTGACATCAAAGTTGGTTGTCTCTGCTTGACAAAACACACAGTGCTTGAAATACCCACTTGCGAATGCAACCATAGTTTGCTTGGAGCAACTTAATTTTGAACCCAGGTAGTGCAGTATGCAACCTGAAATTTTGCAGTTGGAGGAAGTGGGACAACCTGAAATGTTGATGGCACAACCTGGCTACAACATTTCAGCTTGTCTGACTATTTCAGTCAGTCAGGTTGCCCAGGCGGAAACCTGACGGACTTAAAAAATTATTTCGAGCACAGGAAAAGGAGCATGTAGGCCCTCCTGGCAGGGAAGTGCAGGATATGTGGTTAGTTTATGTAACCGATAGCGACATGATAAGATGGCATTGCAACCTTGATGGAGGCATGGATGCCATACAAGGAGGGACATGACCCTTGGAGGAGTAAGGAATCAGTCCTAGCTCAGTTACCATGGTAACATGATAGCTATGGGTTGATAGATGCCTCCTGTGCCCAGCTGTTAGCTTTAGGGCTTGGTATACTATGAGCAGAGGTTATCTGGACTGGGCAATAAAATGTTAAGGGGGGAAGTTTTTATGTTATGAATTATTGTTTCTACAAAGTCCAAGTTACTGTTCCATGATTTACAATGTTCTACAAATTCTGATCTCTCTTTTAAGTTTTCAGAATCAAAATGTTCAAACTGGTCATTCTGCATTCCATGTAATCAAGTGCAGTTAACCCTGATGTTCGTTATCCCCTCAGGCCTTAGCTCTTTCATGGTCAGAGGCCTTGGTTGCTCTGATGTTCGGGTACTAACTTTTAATGGAAGAGGAATTTGTGACGATTGTAAACATGGCAGTAATAAAAAGAAGAAGGAGAACTCTAAATCTTAAGCAGACTTTTGAAGATGCATTGGACTGGTTCTGTATCCATTTGTAGTAGGAGTTAGAGGAAAGACTTCAGAGCATCTGCCTATCATTGAGTCAACACTGCATGAAATGTTAGAAAGAAAGGTTGGTTTATGTCTGTGGGCTTGACTTTATGTGCAGGGCAATGCCATATGTGTGCCTGTATCTCTGTAATCTGTGGGGGTTGGCCATGTTTCACCAATGTTAGCCTGTAGCATCTATTTTTAACTCCATACTTGCATGACAAAAATGAAATATGATGTTATCCATCAGCATGTAGGTATAAAGTAGGACAATAAGTTTAGCCTATTGAATAAGCCTGTTGCTCTCCTGCATTTCACTTTCTGTACTTTCTCATTCATCGTGGAAACTTAAATCTGTTATAAATTGCTGGTTATAGCTACAAGCCAGCTGGGTCTTATCCTCTCTCTCAACAGCCTAGTCTCGGCATCCACATACCCTACAAGTAATTTAGGGATGTTTTCCTTTTCACCAGGCCAGTTAGCTGGTCCGCACCTTTCCCTCCCCTTCCCATGTGTTCGGAATTTCAGCGGATTTGTGGAGGCCAAGGGTCTTACTGTTAATGGGGACATACAATCATCCTTCAGGAAGATGTAAGCCTCATGAACCTGCAAATGATTTGACTGCGATCTTCCCATAGAGTCTCATGTAGGTGTTCGTGTAGGTGGGTACCTTCGGTAAATTTTACAAACAAGATTCACTCTCAGGAAGAAAAAGTTGGCAGGGTCATCCACTGTTTTTGTTGCTTAGAAATTAGAGTCAAGTTTTAGTTGAACCAAGGTTAATGACTTTTATAGTGCCAGACATCTGGCTTCCTATTTCACATAGACAAGGTAGTTCAGTTTCCTTCCATGAGAAGTACAGTGTTGACTTAACCTTCTCCCTATGGAGGTAGACCTTTTGTCATCAGAGTTGTGTCCCTTGTAGGATAAGGCACCAGGAAGAATGTAGAATATGGAATATCCTTATTTCAAGTTGAACTACAATGCAGCATATATATGTGAACATAGATGCCCCTAACAAGGCACATGTGTCATGTTTTTGACCTGTTCCCATATGTTCCCATAAAGCTTTTTTTTCTGTCTTCAGTGTAATGGTCCAGGTACAGTTCTTTAAACATCAGGCAAAGTTTATTTTATCAAAGGCTAAAGGATGGTTGGAACGTGGGTCACCGTTTGAGTTTTGAGTACTTCCCACTGTGAGCCGAGGAGTATCTCATTAGCAAAATACCCATTCCTGCTCTATTTCTTCAGAAAATACCTTTGCACAGCAAGGTAAACAATAACTGACCACAGTTATGGATTGCAAATAGCATCTCCCAAAAGGGTCA
>NC_049986.1:17346687-17368969 GCF_000003815.2 Branchiostoma floridae | reverse complement strand
ATGCCACCAAATGTCAGTGTAAGTGATGTGTTCCATCCCCGACTGTGTTCAAAGATCGCCCCTACCATTGATATCGCTCCCTAATCTAAACAGTGATACCGACCTTAACTCTGTATATACCCAGTTTCAGATCCCCAGACATAACTCTGTCTTTGTATATTTGTCTGAGCTCATAGAGGCACAAGGGGGAAATCCTGGGCACGAATTTATTTTTTCTGCGATAAAGAACAGCATTTTGTACAGCCTTGGCTTTGTACGTGGTGTTCTAGAGCTGATAATACAGTCTTTAGTAGATCGTCTTTAGCGCTGAATGCTGGAAAACTCAAAGGCACCCTTTCTCAGATCCCCTCTACTCTAATCCCTCTGTGGGTTGAGATGTTTAAAGACTGCCTCTGAGGTTAAATGCTGACATTTCTACCGCTAAAGGTTAGACTGACTTCTGAGACAAATATACTCAGACATGTGCTGGGGACATTCCATCCCAAAGTCACAGTCTAAAGTTTTCCCATCAATATTTCTTTAACCTTTTCTCTGCTATGTACAGTCAGCCATGTGCCAACTGTCAGTTTATTACTGGAGAAGGCACTGTCGGAAAGGGGGATCAAAGTATTCATTTGTCAAGAAACTATGTAGCATAGAAACTGAAATAAATTCTCAACATTCTGTATTTATTGAAATTGGTCTTCACAATATCATGGACTATATTTCATATACAATTTTTCATGACGTTGCATTGACATATTTTCAGTTAATATTTTTGGTCCCCATTGGCAAGGGAGTTGTTTGCCTGCAAATTGGCAATAAAAAGCAGACTTCTTTACTGATGTAGTTTTTGCCACTGGCACTTTCTTCAACACCCAACTGTGATAGGCCCTTAGTAGCCATGCAAACATGCACGTGTATGTCTGTTCTGCATTTAGCATGATGTAGGATTTATATAGCACAAATTACCATGCTTCCTTATGCTTCAAATTGCTTACAGGATTTCTAACAGGATTGTTTCAGTTTGAAGTGCTTTCAGCAGAATATGTCAAGGAATGGTGTACCTTTTGATGTTGTATTTAGAAGAATGTAAAAGGTCTTGAGGTTAGATTTTAAATACCAGTCCAGTGTCAGGACAAAATGGACAAGAAAACAAATTATTGCAGGCCATCTAAGGGACAAGAGGTCAAATGTCAGAGAAAACTAGGTCCCAGAGTCTGTTGCAATTGTCTTCAACATTGGAGGTCTCTCTTGAACCAATTTGCTTTCCTTATGGTAGTACAATATTGTGATATAGATCTCTGAGTTTCAAATGGAAGAAACTATTAGACACTCATGTAACACTTGAGATATGAGAGAATTTATAGAACATTTGAAATTTCTGGGAGATTTGATACCCGTTTTGGTGTCTATGAAGGTCAGATTCGTGATGGACCTGTAATGAAGGCACCCAGGGAAGGCCGGGATCACGTAGGACAAATTTTACATCAGCGGCCAGGAATCTGGGGACTCCTGGCCTGGCTTGCCTTTACCATTTGGGTGTCCTGGTGGGAGCAAAGGTAAACATCATCCAACCTAGCTTCAAAGCACGCATGTCTGACACTTCCGGAGAGACATATATCTGCAGGGCTGTGAACACACAGTCCGACTTTGGGTCAGGCTATATAGAGTCCAGCCATTTCCGGTCAGGCCAACAGAGTTTGCTTTTAGCTCTGGATCAGTGACAAATGTGGTAGAAATGTGCGGTGGTGACGTACGGCAGCTCGGAATAGTCTTTTATGGGTTCCCTGTTCAGCGACCTTTGGGGGAACATGGGGGAAGGTCAAAGTGATTCTGTTCTGTCAAAGGAGGTAGATACTTTATATAATGTAGGCTTCTGAGCTCTTAATATTAACATCTATCAACAAGTAAAAGTCTGTGTTTACACCAGAGAATACAGTAGACAGGCTACCAAGTTACAGTGTCTTGCTATCGTTTTGAATTTAGTGTAACGTTTTGAAATTTTGTACTGTGAACTGGCATTACAAGCTCTGGCATGGCTATGTCTGGAGCTCCCAAGATAAGGAAATATGAGTAGGGTGACCTTTTTTAAATGATTTAGATATCATACATTGCACGGTCATGCTAAAATGTACTGATGAACTATGCAACCATTGTTAAAACTAGGCAAGACTTTGATCTATGTGTGAAATGTGGAAAAAGTAATATACTGTTTACTTGTACTGCACTATCTACCATCTGGCCCCAATTACAATTTTTCACACCTGTGCGAAATGTTGCAAAGATAAACTGGGTAATAACATAATTGTAGGTATGTTAGAGATGGGGTTCCTGATGCCAAACCTGGTCCTGGCTTGTGTCCAGCTGATCCCATGTTTACACTGGGGCTGACCCTGGCCCACAGAGATATTACTACCTGTCAGCACCACAGATACCCACACTGACATCTCCCTGGGAACCACAGGAGAGCTCTCCACCTGCTGATGGAATAGATGGGTTTCAGGAAGTGACATCCGACACCAAGATGATCCTTTCCTCTTCTGCTGCTTGTTGTTAGAAGGTCTGGCAGTGTGAAACTGAAGTCACTGACTCAGAAAGAGGTCCCTAGATTGCTCCAGACAATTGTAAGTAAGGCATCACAAAGTGTATTGGTTGGTTTTAGGGCAAAGAAGAGAGGAGCTAAATTGGAATTGCAGTTCTTCTAAACCTGTTGCCACAATGTTCTCCCTGACTGAGGGTTTTTCTTTGTTCGAAAATTTGTTTCTATTTCTGCCCCTTTGTCATATTATATAACTATTGAAATGTCATCCCCAAGACTCTGCTCTACCTATTGTCTCCCGTCTCTATTGTAGTTCAGTACAGGAATTTCAAGTATTGTGGAAATATTAGTTTTGGCTCTTTTCCAAAGTAACCACTTCCCTATTTTGTATTGTTCCTTTCAAGATTTTATCTGCCCATTCTAGTAGCAGCAATTGTGGAGGATGTGTGGAGGAAATCTTGGCTTTAAGAAAACTTGCTGATTGACAGTATTGATAACACTGTGGTATAAGAGAAGAGACCTCCAGTGCTGGTGCATCTCCAACAGCCTTACAACTGTGATGTTTTGTTTGTTGACCAAGTCAGCTTGGTCTCTCTTCTGTAGCCAAGAGATAACACACCGCCCTCTCTACTTACACACCACCCTCTCCACTTTGCATGAGGATGACATCTATGTTGACATCTTCTTTCACGCTGTCCCCAGGGGGTTGAAAACCATCTCCTCAAGGCTTGGGGACACCTTGGTGATTCTTCTGCTCCCATGGTTTTTGTTTGTTGTCTTCTTGATATGGTCTCCCTAAATCCTAGTCTTATCATGGTAAACCCTCTTACAATTGCAAGTGATGTCTCTGTTTCTTTATGGAAGGAAGAAGACGACGCTGTCCAGGTGTGCTCATTTACCATGTTAATAGATTTAAAGTAGTCAGAAGAAGACCAGAAGTCTTAAAGGAAAGCCAGACATCCCTTCTGTATTTCCTAAGTGGAGTAGTCTGTGTGACACAAGCTCTCAGTGTCTTGGGATTTTTTAGAGGCCCGACTAGTGAGAGGGTTGCTAGAATCTTGATTTAGTCAGGTTAATAAGAAGAAGTTACCTAGTCTGAGACTGCTGATTCAGAAGTATTTGCTTGCACACTGCCTTAGGCTGTGTTGGCAAAGGTCTTGTACTGTGTCATGTTATACTGCAGATCTGCTTTTCCTCCCCGCTTACACAGCTAGTGTTGCTCCATGCAGAGAGATTACAATCTGGGAGAATCACCTTCCATTAGGGGGCAGGGTTTGTGTAGAAACACTTGACTGTCTGGCTGCTCTATCACCATGTTTTGGTTATCAGTATGGTATTGGAAAGGTGTAGCATCAAGCATTGGGATGGAATGCAGCTATTGTGCTATACAGGGTTGAGGACAGAGTGTTTGTCTCTTGTATGGTGTGTGTGTGTGTGCGTTGTGTGATAGAGAATCACTGCATACATATTAGCATCTTCTTCATACTTTGCATTATATTCCCATAACTGGTATGTAGTGTATAGTTCTAAGATCTGTGCATTCCAGGTTGGTTAAAGTTCTTGGCTTCTGCAAAGCCTCTTTACATCCTATTAAGTGCTGTGCTAGAATGTGGGATGTCTTCCGTGCCCCACTTTTACCAGGAGTGTGGCTGGAAGGTACACATTCCAGAGTCTCAAGGATTCTTAAGATAACCTGCTGAGATAACCATCTTTGTTCATCTGAGTTTCAATTTCTTCTGCCCTTTGTTAGTATCTTAATCCTTACCACAGAGCTTACTGAATCTCTCTAAATGATTTTTTTCAAAGAACGGCCCTCTAGCTATTTATGGATTTGTGTCATTACACTTTAATGACTTGGAGGCTTAAAGTGAAAAATGAAAGAAAAACAGGTGTGAAAAATGTTACCTTCATTATTAATAGAAGGATAAGAATGGTTTAAATATTGAGTAGTCTCTCTGAGTTTCAAATTTCTTGATGTAGAAAGTAGGAATGTCAGCATTCAAGAACAGCTAGGACAAAGTCTTCTAATATTTGCTCATCATTCAACGCACACAACTTTATTCCATACCACCCAATTCTTTAACAACAGAAAGGTCTTGACACAGGAGAACTACAAGATTGGCTTAAGATCTATGGAATGTCGGTTAATCCTTTTTGTATCTAGTCAGCTAATTCTTAACTTAGGCTCTGGACTTTGGAAGATGTCCTGTAACCATTGCCAATTACATTCAGAAGAACAGGGTGTTAGGTTCTATGTAGGACCGAAATATTGCAAATTCCTATAAGAGACAGGTGGAGTTATAAGCCATCTAACCAAATATGGTGCTGGGTGAAATGGAAAGATTGTTTAGAATGGGTCAGTTTTTCAAAGGCCGGAATTACGGGTCTTAAGCCTCCCATCTCATCGAGCCTCCTTTGTTTATTTTAGCGAGATACTTTTTCTTGCAACATTGAGCTGGGATCAGTTATCTTGCTCACTTCCCACAAATGGCAGGCTGATTTTACAGGTTCCCACCAAGTGTTATTGTTACTGTAACTTAATGAGCAGTCTGTATAAATATACAACTTTTCTCCTTTCTTCATTTTCCCCAATTGTCTAAATTACATTAAAGCTACGTGATTAAGCCTACAAGAATGCTGACTCCAGAGTTAATTCACTTTGAACAAGACTACTGCCAGGAAAAAATCACCACATGATTTATTAACACCTTGGACAGGTGTAAAATCCTCCATTTTTTCCTTTCATTACAAAATCATGAATCTTTTAGTGGTTGCTGTATATGCACATAATAATCTTCATGATTTTGGTTGCTGAGCATGAGAAAAGTTTCAAATTACAAAAGATAGATCTAAGCATGTTGAATACCCCCTAGGTTTTGTCCAATTAGGTATAGGATTTGTAAATTATTTAGCAGAGCATTTAGGTACACATGTTATTTATTAGTCTCTTGGTTCAGAATATTGTCCGGTTCCCCTTTGACATCAAGTAGTATCTGATTGTTCACACCTTGTAGAGGAATGACAATGTATACACATTGGATAAGCGTCCAACAACAAAATAGTTGCCATTTTTCCGCAAACGTTCTGTGTAAAAACATTTGTGTGGAAAGTGTCCTACTGATGATGTTGTGTTTACAGCAGAGTGTGTTCTGTGTTTGGTCCATCGAGTTTTGTAAACTTGCCTATCCATTTACTGTCCCTCGGAGGGATAAAGATCTTCCCTAAACAAACAAATGCTGGGTTCAGGGATCCACCCTTTTTAAGGGCATTGTCCAGTGCGGTTGGGAAATCGTAAAGACAAGAATGGCCGGGTTGGAATATACAGAATGTCTGAATGTTTCTGCAAGGTTGTGTAGGTGGAGTTCAGGTTCTGCAAAGTGCCAGTGGAGGTGAGCAAGACTTGTTGCATGAGTCTTCTAGATTATGGACTAGCAGTTAAAGATTTGGTCTCAGTCTTTTGTTCCTTCTTTATGTTGAGATGTAATGCACAAGTGTATTGACCAGAATTCAATGATGTTTCTGCAAAAGGTGGAGTTGAGTCATACATTATATGTGAGCAAGACTTGTTGCATGAGTCTTCTAGATTATGGACTAGAAGGTAAAAATAGAAGGTCACAGTCTTTTGTTCCTTCTTTTTCATATTCCGATGTAATGCTCAGGTGTATTGGCCAGATGTACAAAGTACACCTTTGGACTTATGTTTGAGAAGCAGACAGACAAGTACTGTTTGATGAATGGGCACTCCACATTACAGAAATTCTCTACTAATTGTCGTTCCTGGGAACTGACACTCCCGACATTCACTTCGGAGTTTGTGGCATTCAAAGCAAAGACAAATTCCCTGCCAGATCCGCCAAACAGTGGTAAGCTGCCCTGCTGTCTCACATTTTCACCCCAAAGTCTCTTAATCTTCCAAGAATTCAATAACACAATAATGTAATGGATCGGCAGTACATGTATGGAAGTGCCCCTCCACCCCGAATTTCTTCCCCTAATTTGGGAGCAGGCCATGCAGTTTGAATTAAAAGTTTGGGGCAAAGAATGCTGTAGTTAGATGGGAGAACAGATGCATTCCCTCAGTGTAGCCTCCCCTGGGATCTATACATTTCTCCCCCCACATACACTTTCCTGGTGTTTTCTAACATGTTGATCACAGAGGCTGATATTTGATGGCTTGGCCTCTCCCAACTGTTTGATTTAGAGACTGAAGGATTGACTTGAAGGGTCAGCAAGGGTCTTTGGGGTGACTCTTGCAGGAGGAGGGTGTTAGAAAGTGTGGCGGCACTGTTATTGTTGTAAGGCCAGCGATAGGGTGTTCAAACTCATAAGGAACTTTGTATATGTGGTTTCTCCCACTCCCTAAGACATTTGTAAACAACCTTTGGAGGTATGTCTGTAACACATTTGTTTGAAGGTGGCGAGGACTAATTCCTTGTATTTTGTAGTCATGTTTTCTCTCTGGAGACTTTAGGACTGCCTATGAAAACAGTGTTTATGATGTTACAATCATGATTATTTGCTTTCTTAAAAGCAACCTGCCTCAAAAAGCAGCCCTGTATTATGATAAGGGTTTCTTGCTTAATTATGCTATTAGGGCTTTAATTGGGTGGTAGAACAAAGTGCCCCTAGTTGTCTGGGCAACTGGAACTAATTGTGATGTGTCCTCTCTGGGGAGGTAGAGTTTTTCTTTAATTAGTCAAGGTACACATACCAGTGGTTAGAGTTGAGGTCTGGTCTCAGTGCAGCACTTATATAGATAGATCAGGGCTGGGTCCAACTGGGATGAAGGACTAGGACTGTAGCTATGCTGTACAGTCAAACATTTAGTGGTCACGGTATACAGGTGGTCACTATAGACAGGGTCAATGGCAAAAATGATCTAAGGAAATAAAAAAAGTGGCCACAATGGCCAGGTGGTCCTTATGAGGTGGTTTTCACTAGTGCAGGTTTTAGACTTTGATGTAGTGCAACTTTACTGTACCAAGAACTTTTCCTACAATGTCAGAAAGATATTGACTAAATTGAGCTTGACATTCCCTTGGATTCCTAAGACAGTTGTTCAAGTGTTGTACTTTGACATACAGATACAGGTGTTCAGGTGAAAAGGTTTCCTGGTGGAAACCCTAAAAGATAGTGCAAGACAATAGAAACAATTAGCTTCTGATTAATTATGCTGTGTTGCTTTTGTCTTTATCTTTAACACCCCATGCTGTTTCAACTCCATTCAGTCCCCTAGAGGAGTGGACAGGTCCAGGCTTGTGTGTTGTCTGTATAGCCAATGATTGATGGACCTACCCCTATCTTTTATTTGGTATATTCCATATGGCAAGAGTTTTCAAAATTCCTTTTTTTTTCTGTGAGAAAAGTGAGAAGAAAGTTGTTGAAATCTCTTGCAGAAAAACTCTATGAGGGAGGTACCAAAGGTATCGCATGACAGAAACAGAAACAGGAAAAAGAAAGGGCTTGGGGAAAAAGAAAAGGTGAGCCTCAGCCACCCCCGGGAAAGTTTTTGGAACGGTCCTGAAATGATCGCTTGTGGGACCAACCAGTCCCCATCATTATCCTCCCCACCTCCGCTTATTACGTTGTTGCTTGGTCACAAAAAGCCCGCCACCAAGCAGACCGTTGAGTTAACATGTACTTAATATATCTCTCAATTGCTTCACAGGGATTTGACTGAAGCCCGTGTATGCTGAGGTAGCCAGTGAGAACACCCACCTAGCAACAAGGCTGGTGTACACGCGACAGCCTACAACCCACGGCAGACCTGCTCAGCTTGTCAGCAAGGTGGTGAGCCGATCTGAACCAGGTTTCCTGCGCAGGACAGGACTCTACAGAGATTAGAAAAACCTCCCTCCATCCGGACACCCACATTGTGTGTGCTGTATCACCAATAAGACAACAGACTTAGCCGCCGGGAGGTGCCGAGGTAACCATTTATCAAACATCACAGGAACTTGCCTCTCCAGAGCCGAGGAGAGCCTCTGCAAATATTGGTGGAAGGGAAAAGTACAGCCTTGGTGCATTCCAGCAGAGAGCAGAGTTTGAGGAGGCGACCTCCTGCCATGCCACAGTGAGCTCATGCTCTCTGGTGGGAAGACTCATCCCAGGGATTAGCTAAAACAATTGCTGGAAAAACGACTGCTTCATCAGTCGAGCAACACTTATCCTGCCGCCATGGAGGGGAGAGCAGGGCCTGTGCTGGGTCTCCTGCTTCTGATGACTTTGTACAGGGGTTCGCTGGCCATAGATGCCTGTAAGTACAGACCTTTCTTTTCTTTATGTTCCCCAAACGGTACCATATTGTCTACAATATGCGGTTTTGTCTTGTGCTCTGCTCGAGTTGTTTAGATAATTGAGTGTCTCAGTAACATGGTATTGTCATGGGGCAGGGGAAAGAGCAGGCCGCTATCTGTATCATGATAAAACTCAATGCATTATTCATTTTGTTAGATAAGAATGGGGCAGAGAAGATAGGGTTGAATCCTTCAAAACACTTTATGACACCCTGTCAAAAGAAAAACTATCACAGCAAATCCTGTCTAGAAGAGCCAGGCAACAGGTACAAATTGGTAGCCAGGTTTTTAAGACAGCATTTAAGATTCCCATAGTACCATTGTGTGCATTTACCATACACTACAGACAGCTGGCTACCAGATTGTCCTTGATTGATCATGGCCAGTTCTTTGCTAAGATTGTCCACAAACACAAATGCCTTTGGTTTTCTCTGTGCTCCTTGCCCTTGGGACTTAAAAATTGCCAGCTGTATTGGACTTCAGTCTTCAATCTTGTAGAAGATAATAGCTTAAAGTATGTTGGAACCACAATAATGTAAAATCATACCACCAAAAGTTGAGTCCCATCAAACCAGTTAAGTCCAAAGAACACAACTTTCTCTAAAATGCTATACAAATGAAATGGTATGTAAAATTCATCTTCACGCTACACTTTTGCTAGCAACTTTAACATTTGTCTCTTAGAACTTCCAAGGAAATCATATACTGTTTGATTATCCTGTCAGTTAATGAAATGACTCACTTCCTTGTTTAAAGAAATCTATGCTGTCTCTCATCCCCCTTACTGGACAATAAAGTTGTACACCTGTCTTGTCTTGTGTAAACCTAAACCAACCACACACACCTTTCCTGTCATGTTTTGTCCTGTCCCTTTAGTGTTCTTCCTGCCCCATGATTTACACAGTTTGTGCAGCATGTTCTAAGTGTGTGCTCTTCACCTGGGCCGCTACGTGAGCAAGCATTCAGTAATGCCCGAAGATTGCCACTCGGCCAGACACCTGCAAGTTGTTTGGGTTTTACTCTTTCACCTTTCCTTTGGAACCCTGTCGTGAAGAGGTTGGGTTGTACAAACAACATCCTCTTACCTCTACCCACCCACTTTGCGGAGTTTCGAGGAGAAAATTACAGAATATTGGACCTTGATATTCCTTAAACTCTTCCAGTTGTTCTGCTTATTGCTGCAACTGGGAGCTATAACCAGATTTGGAGGAAAAACACAGGTCGCAGGAGAACAAAGCTATCAGATCTTCTCCCTGCTGCCTAACCCAGCCTTCCAAAAAGACAACTTTGATGCCAAAAGTTTCCCTCAGGAGGGAGGGAGGTCAAATGAAGAGTCAAAGTATACTGTAAGCCGATTCAGGATGAATATGTCCAAACTCAAAGTGATTGACAGCAGTCGTGGTGTCAAACCCTCCCCGTAGTGTCTCCCTTTATGAGAATTTCCTTTTCTCTATTCATGTGTGGTGAATCCTCTTTGTCATGCCAACCACCAAGTCTAAAGACCAATAGACCAGAACCCCACTTCCTTTTCACCTGTATGTCTTCTTGTCTCAACTTGCTTGTCCACAGTTGTAAGGCCCTGAAAAAGTTAGGAAAAATACTGGAGAAAGACAGGGCACAGAAAGGTTATCACTTTTTGATAAAGATGTAGATAACTGATCTTACATGCGATTAGAAAGATTTTCATGATTTTAAAGTTTTTGGAACCACCACATATGATTGAAGAACATCCAATTTTTGTTAACCCACATGGACATCGCAAAGAGACTATGTAGCCAATTTTAACTTTGATCATTTTGCCCATTATCAGCATAGCTTTATCATAATCCTACTTTCTATGTCCCTCCCATTTTACACATTCATTTTCAATAATCCTGCCTTCCAGTCAGACTTTGAGAAAGATTTCCCCTGATAAGAGATGGTTTTCTACCTGCTTAGGCCCCACCTAGGTGAAACAATGCATGACTGTCCTGCCCTACAGGGGAACAGCCCCTTAATAATCCTTCTCCAATGAATGCAGATCAAAAAGTGAATCCTCTAACTATAGGCTGAAGACTAGAAGCCGCCGGGATACATCTAAATTAAAAACGACTGGGAGAAGTTAGAACAGAAATAACCTGGAAAGTTGATTTTAAACCATTCTAGGGAAACCCTTTTCAACCTTCATGAGAAAATGTGCCTTTTTTGAAAAATGTAAGGAAACATGTACATGTACTAGGACACTGCTTGTGAGTTCATAAAGTCTATAAAGTTGAAAGGAATTTTCCTCCTGGCATTCTTTGTCCTTCACAGTAACTGTTTCACTGTAGCCTGAAAAGATATGTATCATGGAAGCAGGACGTTTTCAATCTTTGTTTAAATGTTATGTTCATACACTAGAAACACAAGATTTGACATTCAAAGGCCTGGAAGTAAGTAGTCGATGTTACCAACATTAGCAGCTACATTGTTCCAGTTTCCGTAATGTAGAAATTATGACAATTAGAACAACAAAAACGAAGAGATACGATCTCCGTCACTGTGTTAGCTGCAGATTTGGGTGTCACGACAGGTAGGCTTTATTGTTGTAGCACAGTGATGTGTGCTTAATGGCCTAACGTTGGAGAAATAATGAGAGAAACAGAAGATGACACTTCACAAAGGGAACAAATTTCCGCCCGCGGCAGCTGGGAGAAAGGACGGGGCAGGTCTTTGTCTATGAATCACACCTTTTGTGAAGCGGGTAAACGTGGGTGCTTAAGACGAGAGCTAATGAGCTGTAAAGGGACATGTCAGAGGAAGCACATTTCTTCTCTATCTGTTGATTCTGCTTGACAAACTTCCTTAAGTCTTCATCTGTGATTCAAAGCACTACCAGACCAGAACTATATAAGAGTTATTGAAACTGAGACAAAAGGGTACCTCCTGTCTGCGTGTCCCAGGAAAAGTTAGTCTTTAATTTCGAAACTTCCTTCCTTGAGAAAAGTATAGGGATTGTCAAAATTATGCTGATCAGTTACAGGTAAAAATTCTTTGTAGTACGAGTTACCTTTGAAGCCATCGCTAATCAATCATGAAGGTAGCCTGTTCTTAAAATGCCATGCAACAGGAGGAAGCTTGCAATAACAAGTATTCCCAAAAGACTGTAAAGGTGTGCTTTGTCTCAGCCCCCGGGGAACAATTGAGGAGACAATGCGGTGGTCGGGTGAGTTTGTTTAAGGCACAATTGGTGGGCAGGTATCATCAAACACTGGTCGGACCATTCCCAGTCCTGCACTGCTGCGTGGTGACAATCAGAAACATTTCTGATATCTCAGACATCCTGTTTGGTAACAATTTTCTGAACTCTCAGTTTGGAATTACTGCTATTAATGTCGGTTTTGTGAATATTTTACATTACATATCATTCAGTGAATTGCTGAAGAAACTGGACAAGCGAAACAAACATCAAAGCAAAGTTGCTGTTCTCTGTATTCATGTTTAATTAGAATTTTCTCCGTGTGTTTGCTACCTTGTAAATGCTAGTGTGTTTTGTCCATTCCTTTCTGTTGATTTATTATTCTTTTTCATACTTTCGGTTACAATGAAAAGTGGAGTTTCTTAAGAGTGTCTAGTCCTCTTGGAAATGCAAAGATCATCAAAGGCAAAAGTGTATTTTAGCACAATGGCAGAAATTACCATATCAAGTTAGTTTCATCACCCTATTAATGGCACATTAAACACAGAATGGTGTCAGCCAACTGTCCAGGATATTGACAGATCTTTCACACCAAGCTGTTTGCCAAGTTCTTGGTGATCACATGGCGGCTCAATTTGAGAAGTGACGTCAGACAGCTGTGAAGCTGAGCTATGTAAAGCTCCGCACCCCAATGTCAAATTTGTCAGGAACACAAATAGCTCGTCTGACTGCAGCACATGTGGTGTTCAGATGTGGAGGGGGAAGGGCTCTTTTAGAAGTTAAGTCACGTATAATATCTTCTAAAAACACAGTATACCAAGTATGTGTGTGTGTGTAAGGGAAGGCCATTATAAGAACTGTACTACTGGCTTACAAAGGGAAACAGATATACTCTTGGTATTTTCACTTCGCAAATGCTCTGTTACCAAATCTTATCTCTCAAATGTAAAACTAGCCAGTAACACTTTGTTCTTGATAAAAAAACAAGATGTAGCCAAATAGTGAAAAAACAGTCTCTCAGATAAATTTACCATCATTTCTATACAAAGTTTCATAACCAAAGAAAGGACTGCTACTAGTTTGCTACAAAGGATTCTGCAATGGTTCTAAATCATCAGTATCTATGATGATAATTTTGATGATGATGATCTTTTGCTGGTTCCGTTCAGCCCCCCTCCCACCTGGGACTTGGTGTTATTACAACACAGTCTGGGATGGTTTCTCCTGACCACAGAGGTTCTGTACCAGGGGAATCCACCACTTCTCTGGCTTCCTCATAATTGTCTGGTTGTCAAAACTTTAAACCTTTGTGTTAACAAGAGGTTGTCAAATGTATGACTTTAACTAGAGGTTGTCAAATGTATGACGCAGCCAATAGAAGGGATAGAAAAATGGAGGAAACAAAAAAGACTGAAAGAGATTCAATGTTGTTAAATGTGAAAGAGTAGAACTTCAAAATGGCAATAGGGTACCATGTAGGTGTAGAACTTTCCGTTGTGAGTTTCCGTGGTTGGAATCAAATAAAAGATTCCTCTGGGCTTAGTAAACAATACAACTGCAGTGCTTCTCTGACACTTAACATGATGGTTTAAGCCTTGAGTCATACACTATTCATCAAGAGAAATGTCATAATCAATCATGAGAAAGGGCCATAATTTTCCTGTACCTGTGAAGGAACGTGTGTCTGCACTTTAACATCTTTTGTTTACCTGTAATGGAGCCTGACAGGTGGAAAATTGTTTAATCTCTTTACTTTTCTCTACCTTATGTTTAACAATACACTTGGAATATATTTAATACAAAGTTTACGTATCATCAGTTCAAATCAGTGTTGAACTTGTCAGGTAGATGCCTGCTGGGTGTAGTCCTATTCTTGCTAAAGTTTTGTGGACAGGTGGGGCTTAACTAAAACCTATCCTCAAGCCTGCTTACCTAGCCCCCAGGACATTGCTGTGTTTCATCTGTCAAAGAAAGTATGTTGTGTGTTTGTGAAAAATGTCTCCCCCTCTCTCTTTCTCTGCTCTGCCACCTTGGATGCTCTTGCAGACTATGGTAAGGTGGTTCTTTCTCCTCTTGTCTCATTCATTTCTTCTTTTTAATTCAATTTCTCATTTGTAAGACGTTCATGTGTCTCTCCCCCTCAATGTCTCTACATTTCCCCAAGTACTTTCACACTGTGAGAATGTCTCGTGGTTTTACGCACTAGCCTAAGGCAAAACACAACCATCAGAAACCTTGCTCCAGAGTTCAAAGGGTATTCTCCCAACGGAAATCATTAACAATGTCACACGCTTGTCTTTCACATTGTTTATTAGTATCTGCCTCCAGGGCAGGTATACATACACTTTCCATGGAGCAAGTGGTACATCAGAATGCAACTTTATAACAACTTTCAAATCTGAAAGTTTTTGTTGTGGCCCAGGGACAATGGGTCACCAATTTTGTTACTCATATCATCTTTTTGTCGTGTAAAGCGTGCATTATTGGCTGAGTCTTACTCATTTTTCGAAATATTTGACATGAAGGCTACCTATTGCCACAGTAAATTTACTACAAAAGTTTTAATTCCAAGAACTTGAACAAATGTTACCTAAACCCAAAGAACTTAAACTCATAAGAACATTTTTTTACGATGTCTCCATTTAGTTCATTATGTAGCAGTTATCTCACTTTGTGTGGGGGTGGTAGGCAGGTGCAGAGGTGTTAATGGGACCTGTTTACAGCCTGAAGATTGGGGATTAATGGACAGTGCAGATCTAAAGACTTCCTGACTCTTGTGGTCACCACACTGTGTGGTCACTGCTCATCCTGCAAGTCCAGTCATCAATACAGGGATCTCACTAGAAATAGTGAGCATTGTAGATAGTGCTGTAGTACTTTGGAGGGCAAAAATGGTTGGCACAAAGCACAGAACATGCCTATATGTGGGGCTGAGACCAAAACAAAAATTGGGTGTAGCACCACCATTCCATTGCCTAGGGAGATAGCTGGATAGTGGATGGTGACTTTTCCGAAGGGAGTAAAGTAAACAAAACCCACATTCATTTGATCTGGAATGATGTCAGAAGATCTGCATGTCTGTGCCTGTAGGTTTGACTTGCAGCATTCCTTGACAGTGTCGTAAGCGCCCTCTCATCTTTGACATTAACACAGTGACCCATCTTTCCTAACTACGGTGAGAAAGAGCTTCCCACTCAAGAAAAGTCAGGAAGTTTGTGCTTTCAGTAACTGGTCTAACCAAACTTGGGTTCTCCAGAAGTTTGAACAGACGTTCCTCAGAATGTTAATCTTGAAAAAAATGTTACAAACATTGCCTGCTCAATACTCCAGGGATAACTACTTGCATTCCTGTTTGGGATGTTTAACAGTATTCTTGAACCTTTACATCTGGTATCATGGTAAGCATGTTATCTTCCTTTCTGTCATAGTCTTTACCAAACGGATAGACTGCAAGCTAATACAGAAAAAAAATGTCTTCCGGAGTCCGTAGGTCATGAGCACTACAACGTATTCGATATCAAACCTCTAAAAAGAAAGAGTTGAATATTTGATTTGGGGGGGCTTTGTTTCATTTTAGATAAATGCTAACACTTACATGTATTATAATACTTCCAGTTCTTTAGCATTTTAATACTGTCAACAAACAGGTTATCTGCTGTTCTTGTAAAGCCTTTGATCATTCTTGAAGAGTAAAAGCTATGACGAATTGATTCACCTGTATGGTCCTCTATCTAAACAACAGTGAAAACAGGTAAACATCCTGTCCAGTGTAGGATGGGAGGAGAGGGTCTCAGTCTGTCAAAATAAGGAATTTCTTCTGTTTTTCTACGAAATCCTCATGCACAGATAAAGGTGTGTGGTGTGTTTGTAGCCATTAAATTGTGACCAATTATAGCTTCCAATGATTTTATTTTTCATGAAACTTTAAAACCATCAGTGATATGATGTTTTACAAATGTTCTTTGTCACTAATGGTGGAACAGTGAATCGTACAGACTCTGACTATACGTTAAAAGAAACATACTTCCTTTTCCGAATGGCTTTATCCTGAATAGCCATAGCATAGTCTAAACAAAGAGTGACGTGTGCACCTAGCAGGGTACAGTGGTCAGACTGTAATGTCCCGCCAACCAGACTGGAGAAAGATTAGGAAAGGAAGGGACTGTTGTTTGGAAAAACATTGGGCATCAAGAACTAATGCTTGATAAATCTTATAATGAATCATTCACAGAAGCATTTTTATCAGTACCAGATGGTCATTGAAAGAACAATGGCTTTATCTATTGTCTTAATTTCCAAAGTGATTAAAAAAAAATGAAATCCACCGGTAATCAATATTGATTCCATATAATCTATAAGGGAGACATTTCCAGGCCCGGGATATTCCCAGAAAACTTGGACCATTGTTGGTTTTAATCTCGCTGGATTATCTGAGATTAGGCTAATCCCACCTGGTTCATTAAGATCATGTCACGCAGATATTGTGTGGTCCTTGGGAGTATTTGTCCTAAGCTAACAGAGCCCCACCTCCTGCAGTCACAGCCTTGTGAGTTCTGAAGGGTCCTTCAGACATCCCAAAATCTTAAAGAAAATAGAACCAGCCAACTTGAAGGTCCATGTAGTGAAAGGACGGCATTCAGGACTCTGTCTGTGCAAATAAATTCCTGTTGCCGTGATCAGGTAGTCTGGGTTGTAGATCTACCATCCACATCCCAGAAGAAAAACAGGATTAGTACTGTTTGAACAGCATCTGTACAAATAGCTGCAGCAGTGGTAGTACTTCTCTGAAATGGTCAGGAAAAAGAAGTTCTTTCATGCAAGCTTGTGTATGAGTAGTATGAGCGATATTTGCTTAAAGAAGAGTCACCTGAAGTACTGATGTATAAATAGATTTTACATAATATATACCTGGGAGCTAGTAAAAGAAGTTCTGTCTTGTAAGCATAAGAATAAATAGGTGAAGAACATATCATCATCCTATTCTGTTGAAGAGATCACAAATTTGTGTATGAGCAACAAAGAATAGTCACATGAACTACCATATTAAAAGACTTTACATAATAGAGCTAGAAAACCTTTGTGTACATATACATACCATACTAACAGACTGAATTTGTTCATCAATAATTGAAGAGTGATACTAAATGATATGTATTATCTTGTTTCTCTGCAGCAACATGCCGGTATTCCCTGGGTATGGAAGACAAGAGAATCCCAGACGAGGACATCTCAGCAAGCTCCTCACATTTCGAAACAGTTGGTCCAAGCTATGCAAGGTATGGTGTGTAGTATAGTTATCCTGTTATGTTGGAGAAAATGGTTTCTCTGGGAGGTACTGCTTTTATCAACTACAGTTGTGAATATGCACCTTGCAAATGTTGCAAGGATTTGATCTGCCTTGGATATAAGCCTGGAAGAATGTTAGGCATCAAAATAAAGTTCTATGTTTCATATACCAGTGGCCCTCTTTCTTGTTCCTTTCTCTCTGGTCTGTTATTTCTCTACCATTCCATGCCATATGTACTATTATTCATTAACACAATTCCTTCTGAAAGGTCTTCTTTCTGGTAAAACTTTCCTCATTCTCTCATTTCTTTGAACATTTCCTCACTCTTTACAGTAATATTTGTAAGGCATTCCAGACTTGGATTGTCTTTCTTCATGATTTTGCCATAGATTCATACAAGTGTCTTTTGTTGTGTCTGCAGGAAAGACATGCAATAAGACAGTCGGAGAAATGTTCTATCTTTGTGCTATTTGATCGAAAATTGCTTCCTTTTGTAGTCAAACAGCATGATGATAGAATATTATAGACTTGTCTCATTGCTCATGTATTTTTCTTTTAGACAATTCATGCATGATTCCATCCATGATTTCTCTTTGTTGGTTGGTGTTGACGTGTGATTCTCCTCTCTCTTCTGTTCCTTATGTATCTGTCCTGTGTACCTCCCCAGACCTTACATAACTCGCCGGAGGTGAGTCCGACGGGCGCCAGAGAAATTGCACCCCAAAATTTGTCCGGTTTGGTCGTTACAAAGAGTGGAGTTTGAGAATAACGAACTAATTGCATTTGATGTGATGTGACTGAAAATGACAATGTGAAGATGGCTTCATGATAATCCTACTCTTTGCTGTACTTCGCTTTTAAGACAAGCCAACATTTTATGTTTTTTTAAGGCAATGCTAACACATAATGGCTTTTCCATTTTAATTTTCTTGCGTTCCTTTTGCTTCAGTTTGTTGCAGCAGATTTTGCCCTTGACATAGAATTCTAAGAGGCTGCAATTCCTGATAGCCTTTGTAGTGTTTAAAAGCTTTTGTTTTCATCCTGCAATTAGATGAAAATAAGTTGACTATTTGTGCTGCTGCATAGTTGCTGATAGAGCTGGCCATGTGGAAAAGAGGAGTGTTCTTACTGAGTGCCTTTGCCTTGGGATGAGTAAAGAAAAATGTTTTCAAACTTTTTTTTCTCAAAAAGATGTGGAGCCTCTGTCAAAATGTAATCATTTTTACTGCAAGTGAACTCTTTTTGTTGCGTTTACAGACTAAGACAAGATGAGGGTGACGGCGCGTGGTGCCCGCGAAACATGGTCACAGACGAGTCATACGAGTACCTCCAGATCAACATGCGCACGCAGCGCTTCGTCACGATCGTGGCGGTACAGGGGAGGTACGACGAGGGGATCGGGAGGGAGTTCGCTCGCAGGTTCCGACTGGAGTACAGCCGGGACGGGAAGGTGTGGAGACGATGGAAGGACAGGACAGGCAACGAGGTTTGTTTATCTTACGATACTAGTACTAATTTACTAGCTTTACAAAGTCTTATGAATCCATAGCTACACACAGTATCATGGAGAAATTTCATTTACACTCCAACAGCCAAGAATCTGTCTCATTTCCTTGGCATGTACCAGGAATTTTCAGCAGGAAGTTTGTCCCCATGTGAACCGGGATGCCAGGATGTTCCCCATCCATTCTCACAGGCATCTTGCCACCTCAATTTCCCAACCTACAGCAACTGCCTGGGACAGTTCTGAGACTTGAATGAATGAGTGTGGTGGTTGTACGAAATGGAAGTGTCTCTTCTAAAACCAACTGGTGAACGAACAATTTCCTGTCATTTTACATTCTTTGAAACTGTTTCTCAATACAGAACAATGACACAAAGATCTTACACTGATCCTGCTGCCATTTTTTCGGGAGTAATCCTAACGGAATTATTCTCAGGAGATTATCAAAGTGGAACAATTAAGGAATGTTCCCAGGCCCTATGTATCCCACCCACAGTATTGGAAAATACAGACAAAGGAACTTAAACAGATCATAATTAGTGTAATTAGTTTTATCCTCTTAATTCAATTACATTGTGAATTGCACCAGTGTGTCTAGTCGCTGTAACTGCACGGTTAGGGTTTTTATCTAATTGGAGCTTTTCTGCTCGATGATACAAGTATGTGTATTGATTAGTCCAGGTGGATTTATTGGCAAGTTTTGTCAACACTGGAAATATTGGGAGAAAGCAAGTCCTTCACATACCTTCTTGCAATTAGTTCTAGGTCAGTTTTGGAAATAGAAAGCTAACCATAGATCCACACCACAGGCAAATTCCATAAGTTTCCGTAATTATTGTGTCAACAAAATGACATGGATTAACTCATCATCATCATCTAGATTAACTAGAAAAGGCTATTTAAGGGGTTTCCAGAGTCGTTTTTTTTTTACATTTTAGATATGTTTACAATATGGATGCAGTTAAAGTATCGAGGCAGTATTTTACGTTCCTCATATTCTTACTTGTTCAATATCCATAAGGATCATGAATGTTCATAGGAAAAATTGGATTGTTGATTTCTGATGAAGCCTCAGAAAAAGATGGAGAAAGATTTGAAGAGTGATAGATATTGCTCAAAACTTTCTGGAAGTAATCAAATAATTTGTCCAATTATAGATATTGATTTGTTTCTAGACATCGTTTGCCTGGATGTGTAGCCTTGATCAAGGGATGGGACCAATGTTTCTTCATTTTCTCCTCAGCTCTTGGAAGGGAACACCGATTCCATGACCCCAGTGTTGCGTGACCTTGACCCGCCGTTCATCGGGAACCACATCCGCTTCATCCCGCTCAGTAACGACCCGGGCGTGCCGCAGACCGTCTGCATGCGGGTAGAGATGTACGGCTGCGAATGGAACGGTGAGAATGTTGCAAAATGGGTAGCATGTCGGCATTCTTCAGGGTCTAATAAACTGGATTATTATTGATGAGTGACTCCAATAGTCAAGTCACATTGTATAGGCACACATATACCCTGTACATGTATAGACACACTTGTACCATAACTAACTTGTAAGAAAGCTAGATTATCAGAGTACATGTATGCATTTTCCATATTCATTAGTAATGTTGTTACATTCTCAAGAAAGATGGAGTACCTCTGTAGGCCTCTAGATGTCTCTTTTGTAAGCCTTAGCAATGACAATGTAATTCCATCATCACTTGCTAGATGGCTCTTTTGTATGGACTTGTCCTAACCTAACTTACCATTTACCATTTCGTAGATGGCCTCGTATCGTACTCCATGCCTCCTGGACAGAGCCGCGGGGACGTCCTTGTCAACGACGCCACCTACGACGGTGCGAAAAGCACGTCCCTCGTGTACAGCGGACTGGGACAGCTTACCGATGGAATAACCGGCCCCGACAACTTCCTCTTAGATGCCAGTGGCATGTGGACCGGGTACGAGTGGGTTGGCTGGAAGAACACGACCAAGGGAACCAAACCCGTGGAGATTGTTTTCGAGTTTGAGAACGTGAGAAACTTCACCACCATGAAGATCCACTGTAATAACTTCTTCCTGCGGGAGGCAAAGGTGTTTGATGAGGCAACGATATCCTTCAGTATCGAGGGGACATACTACTCCCGCACGCCAATAGTGTACAAGCACATACTGGACACTAACAACTACAGGTAGGAAGGTCTTCTTTACTTTGATTTCCTTGTTTTGGAGTAAAGAACAGAAATAGTGACAAAGGTTTACTGAGTTACTGTATGGTAACATTTCTTAGCATGTACAGCATAAAAGGTAATACATGTATATCAAATTGCACCTTTGTTTCGTTGAGAAAGAAAATGCAAATATCATATAAAGTAAGGATCTTCTCGTAATACTAAAACAACTAGAGTTCGGCGACCTCATACCTCCATGAAAATTTAGAGCTTTCGTAAATTTCATGCAATTGACTAAGACATTAACATAATTTATGCATGGTGTTGTTCATCATTGACAAACATACACATGTCACAATTATAAAATTCCCATTATTAATCATAAAGCGGTTTTGCAATTTTTACATGAATTATGCAAATAAGTTCCTCATTACCATATTTGGTATCTGCTTATATTCCACCTATCATAATTAACATGCGTTACATTTATTGAAGTCCAGTTATTGCAAACAATGGAATTATACAAATTTCCTCATTAATTATGCAAATTAAGTCCTCACTTGCATAACATGTATATCATTATGAACATCTTTGCCTAAGGTACCCGCATGCCTAATATGATACCAATCCGTCAATCCTTTCTGCAGTTATCCTCTTTGGAATGTCTTGACAAAAACGCCCCTGCAGTTCCCAAATTAGATGTTAGGGGGCTGAAACTTGCCTCACTTTGTCATGACGCTAAAAGCTATCTATCACCTAAATTTCAAGACCATATCACGCCCAAGACAAGAGATACATAGAAAAAACTGCTATGATTGAATGTTGTCATTAATTATGCAAATTTGCTCCTATTTTGCATAATTAGTATTTCATTTTGTACAACATTGTCTGAGGTACCTACATACCAAAAATCATGAAAATTCGTTGTTCCCTTCTTGAGTTATCCTCTTCAGAAGTTTTTGACAAAAATGCCCCTGCTATCCCAAAACTAGACGCTAGGGGGCCCAAACTTATGTCACTTCTTCCTGAGCACAAGAGCTATCTAATACTCAAATATCGTGACCATAGCATGTTCAGAACACCGAAATAGCAAAACCAGAAGTTGCGCTGCAGTACCAAGGGGAGCCGCTAGGGGGCCCCAAATCCAATCATTTCCAGCTTTCATCACACCCTACCAACACACCAAGTATGAAACCAATCCATCCGACCGTTCTTGAGTTATCTTGTTTACACACAGACACACAGACACACACACAGACAAACGCAGGGTAAACTAGAGTTCGGCGACCTCATACCTCCATGAAAATTTAAAGCTTTCGTAAATTTCATGCAATTGACTAAGAACGTTCCTATTCAGGCCAGAC
>NC_049986.1:17335396-17346460 GCF_000003815.2 Branchiostoma floridae | reverse complement strand
AGTCATCATTTGCATAACATGTATATCATTATGAACATCTTTGCCTAAGCTACCTGCATGCCTAAAATGATGGCAATCCGTCGTTCCTTTCTGCAGTATCGCTCTTTGGAGTGTCTTGACAAAAACGCCCCTGCAGTTCCACAATTGAATGTTAGGGGACTGAAACTTGCCCCACTTTGTCATGACGCTAAAAGCTATCTACCACCCAAATGTCACGACCATATCACGTACGGGACAAGAGATACATTGAAAAAACTGCTATGATAGAATATTCTCATTAATTATGCAAATGTACTCCTATTTTGCATAATTAGTATTTTATCTTGTACAACATTGTCTAAGGTACCTACATACCAAAAATCATGAAAATCCGCTATTCCCTTCTTGAGTTATCCTCGTCAGAAGTTTTTGACAAAAATGCCCCTGCTATCCCAAAACTAGACGCTAGGGGGCCCAAACTCATGTCATTTTTTCCTGAGCACAAGAGCTATCTAATACTTAAAAATCTTGACCATAGCATGTTCAGAACACCGAGATAGCAAAACCGGAAGTTGCGCTGCAGTACCAAGGTCACACACCAGGGGGCCCAAAATTGACCTTGACCTTCGTCTTCCCAACCCCTACCCGCATACCAAATATCATCGTAGTCCATCAAGAGATTCTCAAGTTATGCTGACCACACTATGCGGACACACAGACACACACACACACACACACACAGACACACACACAGACACACTCAAAACTATACCTCCATTTTTTCATGGAGGTAATGACAGTATCTGATTTGTGATCTTTTTTCTCTTCTATACAGTGCTCGATGGGTGACCATCAATTTGAATCACAACATTGGGAAGTTTCTCAAGGTCCGCTTTACATACGCCGACAGTTGGATGCTTTTTAGTGAAGTGTCCTTTGACTCAGGTAGGTCACAGAGAGTAACTGACAAAAGACAAATTCTGATGAATACTGAAAAAGAAAGGCTAAAATTAAATCCAGTGCATTTTTTTCTTTGTAAATACATAAATATTTATCAAGTAAGCAACAAATGGACATAAAAGGCACAAAAGAAATACAGATCAAAACAAATTTCATATAAGGTTTGGTCAACTTGAAGTTTTTGTAAGATCCAACAGGTGGCGCTCTTGATATGTGACAGTCATATTTGGCCTCAGTACACCAGAGACATCAATGCTGCTTTTATTTTGACATAGCAGATATTCATTTTTGACACATTATTTCTGATGACAATATTGTGCTAGATTGTAACATATCTTATTAATGGTGCTTGCATTGATGCATGATATATCATTATTTACCCTTTAACCCTTGTTGACCCAAGTAGCCACCTTGGTACATGCCCTATCCCACTTTCCCCTCCTCTCTCCTGCCATAGCCTCACAACAATGTAAGATTTGTTAGGGGCAAGATGTTGGACTCCTGCTGTTGTTGGAGTCTTCTACCTTGCTCCTAACCTCTCTTGCTTAACTACTAGCTAGTAGTTCTATAACCCAGCTCGGATGTCTCTCCTCTCTCTAGTGACTGGCAACTTCAGCCACCTTACTGACGAAGAGTATGTAGATCCAATGCTTGTGACAGAGACAGTGCCTCTGCCCATCGAGATTCCGAACGGGGAAATCGTTATGGACGGAAGCGCCACTTCTCTCACAACCGTAGACCCTAACGGCTCGGACCACACAGGTACTAAAGGATTTTAGAACAGGTTTAATCATTAATGCTTTTAGGTGAAACTGAGGATGAAGCTTGGCAGCTTTCCTGGCTGTTTTATTTTCTTTTGATCTGTGATCAGTTTTGATTCAAATGGTTTAGAAACAGAGAAGCTTGTTGTAATGAACAATATTCAAAGGAATTATCTATAAATGAACAGTACAGTATTCTATTCTGTTATCTGATAAAAACTGTTTTTCATGCATTTTCGAAAGGATGAAAATTTGTTCAAATAGTGTTGGCCAGCTTGTACAAGCTCAAAACAGACAAACAAACTAAAGAAAGGAAAACAGCCACCAGGAAGTTTCCAAGCAAATCTCAACAGTACATCTGTTGCCAGACTTGCATGGTAAAGCAAGTGCTTATTTTCTTGTCTTCTTCCTGGTTTGCAGTTGTTGCTGCGATTTCTGCAGATGGGAATGATACAGGTTTGCTCTTGCCTCAAGCAAGGCCCCCTAGCCTAACTGTAGTTAGATACTAGTTGTAAAGACATTAATTTGCCTGGCTGTTGTAACCTAATGGCTCTATGATAATGTGATTGGACAAACTGCTGTAACCATTGTAAACTTTTGTTAAAACTTTGAAGTACATGAAGTTCACTTGTCCAACTTCGAGGTATTTTACATGACAATTTCCTATAATAAGTCAGCAAGAAGACAGTTGATAAATGTACCTCAGACATGACATATTGCCACATGTTACTATATATACGGAATGTGGATTAAGTTTTATCTGTAATGTGTTTAACATATTTACATGATGTCACAACTTGTCCTTTGTGTTTAATCCAAAGGTTTGTAGCTCTAGGGGGCACATTGCTAGATTACATTGTATGTGTTAGCCTGTCCTTGTGTCGTCTTAGGTAATGTGTGTGTGTCTTGAGAAGTTTATTATGTGAGGCACATAAAGGTATTGTACATGATTGTAAGACAGAGAAGACTAAGTGTCTTTTCATGTTGTATACATTTAAACAAACGAAATCTAATGTCATGTGAAATTTAGACTTTGAAATATAAAGAAGACATGAAAATGTACATTGTATGTCAAAATGTGTTTCGTCATCAAATGTACATGTAGAAGTCCAATAAAGACTGAAGATGCATGTGAAGGTCATATGACATATTTAGTGACATGAAAATGACAGTCTATGTTCATTCCATTGTTTCAGAAGTGACCACAGTGGACACGTCCATCACAGAAGTGGACGGCCAGAGCGGCCTGCCCAACGTGGCCATCATCGTGGGCATCCTGGTGGCCATCATCTTTGTCCTGATGGTGGTCATCCTGCTCATCTTGTGGAGACACAAGAGGAAGACCAAGGCCAAGCCTCCAAAAGGTACATTTTTGTTCATTTGTTTCTTGAATGTTAACTAACAAAATTAGCATTCAAAAAGTGCTTATTCAGCCTATTTTATCATTGTCTGTTCCCTGTCTTGCAAGGGTTCAATGGCCAATCACCAGCTATTTGCCTTGTTGATTGTTACTTATTGGTAAAGACTTAGCTTATGTGTGTAAGAAAGTGAAGTTATCCAGTACTTTTATTTTTCTCCCTGCTGCCTAACCTTGTAAGCAATACAATCTTTGTGCCAAAAGGCTAATTTAGCATGAAGACGATCAATAAAGATTACTAATATAAATAATAGGTACTTTTGTTTTTGAAGTATCATTATGTTGTACTAAGTACTAATCAACATTGCTATCCTTTTTTATACAGAAACAAGAGGATTTGAGCAGCACATAGCGTTGAACGTATGCATGCCTAACGGACACAACAACCAGCCGAGCGTGCGCCACGCCAACCCGAGCTACCACCGCATCCGCCCCAACGACCCGGAGTACCAGGAGCCCCACAACTTCCTGAGGAAACTGCCCGACCTGCCCGCACTGCCCGCTCCTGTCAGTCAGTCCAGGGAGAACTCAGGTAAGGAGAGGAAACAACAGGGGAGGAAACGGCAAAAAGCAGAAAGACACTGTCAAAAGATACCGGATCATTCTCTGAACTGTCTGACCGTTTCCAAAATCATATCCAGCTGCTTGAGTAACTGCTTTCTGGTTTATCTTATTACCTGGATGTATCAGCGACAGAACAGTGGAGGAAGTAGAAAAATGTATTATGTTAGTTTCCCTGCAGTGGCTATTGACATGTTTATGAGGACAATACAGGTATCACTGGGAAATCAGAATGTGATTTAATAGTTTTTACAGAGATGGTTTAACTGTATCAATCTGAAAAATATCTTCAAAATATATTCAAAATATTCACTAAGTTGCAACTTTTTGGGAGTACCTCAGAGTCAGAGTGTTTTTTTCCTTCTATGATCAAATTGTTACGTGACACATGTTGTAAGGTTTCCTCTGTTGTTTATTGCAGGTGATGCTGTGTATGCTGAACCAGACTTCAGCCTCTGTGCAGCGAACCCGAACGTCAAGATCCCGCACTACGCCGAGGCCGAGATCGTCAACATCCAGGGCGTGGCAGGAACCAACACGTACGCGGTCCCCAACGTCAACATCGACATGTACTCCACGTCAACACCTCCGGAGTTCCCCCGACACAACCTACACTTCCAGGAGAAGCTGGGGGAGGGCCAGTTTGGAGAGGTGAGGGTGTGGCTTGTTGCCGTAGTTACCTGCAGTTTTTAAGCACAGTCAAGTGTATGTCTTAGCCCATGTAATGTTAAAGGTCTACAAGAGCTGACAGTTGAATGTGTCATGCAAGATTCAGCTGTCTTGCGACAGAAAAAGTCATCATAGATTCTTTTTCGTGATCGGTTCTGTCATACTAGTATCACTGAACATTGTATCACATATTACGTTTGAACTAGTTGGACAAGCTGACTTTGCCCATTGTTATTCCACAGGTTCATTTGTGTGAAGCTGAAGGAATGAGAGAGTTTGTGGGGGGAGACTTCTGCCTCACCCACACCAAGGACAAACCTGTACTGGTGGCTGTGAAGATGCTCAGGCCAGATGCTACCAAAAATGCCAGGTAAGACACTAATGTACTGCTCCTAACATGTAAGGAAAAAAGGAAAGGAAAGTGATCTCAATCCAGTTTTAACTCACTGAAGAGCTTGTTTTCCACAGATGCTATGTACAGTATTTAAGGTCAATTCCCCTAGCTCTTAACGACTAGCACAATCAACAGTGGACTACAGCTTAACTTCCCGCCCTAAGGACTGCAACTTTTTCTGGTAGCGTGCATGTTGTGCGAGTGACACAGCCGGAATCGAACCCACAGCGTCTAGTGCCATAGGCAGGGCTGCCAACCACTGAACTACGCAGGGCAGGCTACCATGTACTTGTATAATATCACAAAGTAAAGGGAATTGGCAAACACGTGTAGTATATGCTTTCGTACATGCGTGGAGTACAAAAGTTAAGAAGTCCATTTTGTCCCTTTCATACCTTGAGTGACAACAACTGTCCTTGATATTTTGAGAAACACTGTCTTATGTTTCTATACAGAACTGACTTCTTCAAGGAAGTGAAGATCCTTGCGAGGCTGCGGGACCCTAACATCGTGCGACTGCTGGGAGTGTGCACGCGGGACGAGCCCCTGTGCATGATCGTTGAGTACATGGAGAACGGAGACCTGAACCAGTACCTTTTCAAACACGAGTTCGAGGGGGCTGTTCCTTCGGCTTCAAATGCACCCATGCTTGGGTAAGTCGTGAGCAATTTTGTTGTTCCCTTTATCAGTGTGACATGCTTTTACATGCATTTGATGTACCAGGGTATGCTTTAGACCAAAACAGTTAACTCTAGCGTTACTGGTTATCCTTCTGCAAGTTACTGCTCTACAACCAGCACATTGTGTAGAAGTTATATCTTTATGTTCTGAAAGAAAAGCAAGTAAAAGCTCAAATGCAACAGGCCTTTCACATTGTCCTACTCACCTCCATCAACGCATAAAAATGCCCAAAGAATGTAGAAAGCAAGAATTCTGATGGGCATGCAGCCACCCTTTCATTAGTTGAACAGCTAATCGTAATTTAAGGTAACAGCTGTTTATTGTTAGGACTACTTTACTACATTCCTGAGTTTGACCATGCATTACCTTCTCTTACAGCTTGGGGGCGCTGCTGTACATGGCTGCTCAGATCGCATCAGGAATGAAGTACCTGTCGTCCTTGAACTTTGTGCACCGCGACCTTGCCACCAGGAACTGCCTGGTTGGTCCGAGGCACTCGGTGAGAATAGCAGACTTCGGCATGAGTCGGAACCTGTACTGCGCCGATTACTACAGGATACAGGGGCGCGCTGTGCTGCCCATCAGGTGGATGGCATGGGAGAGCATCCTCATGGTAAGGGTCTTCTGCATATGTCATAGTTTGTAGAGTAGTATGAATACGCAGCAGGTAACATGATGAAGTCCAGTCAACCTATGTATAGTGACCATTCAAGGGACTTTTGAAGAAAAGTTGAGATAGGGTCCTCTGCATATGTCATAGTTGTACATACATGTATACAGGAGCATGAATACATAGCAGGTAACATGATGAATTCCAGGTCAAACCTGTGCATAGTTGTGACCATTCAAGGGACTTTTGTAGAAATTTGACATACAGTAGTAGTAGACAGGTGGCCATTATAGACAGGATTTGGATCAATGGCAACGTATTTCTTGGAACAATAGAAAGTCACAATGCCTATTTGATCTTATGCAGAGGTGGTCAGTAGTACAGGTTTGACTGTAGCATTATGGAAAGCAACTTGAAAAGAGTCAGTGAGAAGCAAGATGTCCTTTCCTCACAATGTCTTGAAAATGGAGTTAAGTCCAGACATTATGTTTAGAATGAAGAGTTGATGCGATATTTCCCTCTCCTTCTCCCCCAGGGTAAGTTCACCAGCCAGAGCGACATCTGGGCCTTCGGAGTGACCCTCTGGGAGATCCTGACTCTGGCCAAGGAGCAGCCTTACGCCCACCTGAGCGACGAACAGGTCATCGAGAACACGGGAGAGTTCTTCAAGGACGAGGGGCGGCAGGTGCACCTGTCCCAGCCCGCCATCTGTCCCAGCGACACCTACGCCATGATGAGAAAGTGCTGGAAGAAGGAGCCCGAGAGCAGGCCCACCTTCGAGGACCTGTGTGTGTTCTTACAGAGGAAAAACATTGGCTTCCTCACTGAAGTATGATGTACAGATACATAGATAATATTATATATATATATATATATATATATGAGCTGCCTTCAATATTTGATTCACTTACCATGTTTTCTTTAAGAAGAGTTATAAAAGATCATGATCAATTGTTAAGTTTTCCAGTGGAAAGAGTGCCATCATCACCTTTTACTTGCCATTACATTATGTTAAAAGGAGAAAGTCATCTCCTAACTCATGTGTGCACTGCGGCTTATAGATTATCATGTAAGGCTGTACGTATTGTAAAGAGTAAACAGTGAGTGGGTGTAAAGCCTGTACAGCGTGTGTTTTTTATTGTAATTTTTTCATGATTACCGTTGTAGGCCACACCAATATGTATTTCCTTGGTCCTCAGGCATTCAAAATGATAATTTATCAAAACTTTATAAAATAAACCGGAGCCAGGCGGAAACACTAACCATATCCACTCCCTGTAACTGAGTGTTCCAAGATTCACATACTTTTCCCTCTGATGTTTTTTCATCTCACAGTTTAGAATTACGTTGTTTTAAAATCTGAGAGTCAGCAAATAGAATTGGTGTGGCTTCAGTGTTAAGTTGAAATTTGAAGGGACAATGTGTGTTGCATTACTAGGAATGTGTGAAGCTTAAAGCCTGTTTTTGTGTTTTGTTTATTGTATTATTTGCCATTGAATGAGTTTGAAAATTCTGTATAGTGTCTGTGACATATAACCATATTCAGGATAAAGTTGTATTATAATTTAAGTATTATCAATAGATGTAAAGGTATTTTATGTTGATGTACAGTAGTGGCTGTTAGTGTTGTAATGATTGTAAAACTCTGAAAAATTTGGTGTAGAGCTGTCCTTCGTATCTTGCCAATCTTACTTCCAAATCAGGAAAAAATTACTGACAAAAACTTTGTAGTGAATATCTCTACTTTTTAAAGTGTGCTCTGGATACATAATGATTTCGTTAAAGATTCCAAGTCTATAAAGATGATAATAATTTTGGGATGTATTCCCAAAAAAAGACAGGCATAGCTCTTCATACATCATAACCATTTCTTGCCAATTTTGTAAAGGTATGTTTGTAAAACTTTTGTAGTACCAGATATATTCACATAAATGTGTCTATGGGCAACGTCAATTTTACTCTGGTTTGTAATTTTCACCACTTAAACCCTTCAAATAGAACCAGAAGTCGAGCATACCAATCTAGTTTTCATTCTTATGGAGTTAACAAGGTCATACTTGTTAAGAAGCCTTTTTTTTTCTTCCGAGATCTTCTAAGATATCTACAGCCTTCAGTTACAATATTACCTGTATGCTGTCTGTTCATGATATTTTTGTATGTAAATATGGCAAGGCTGAGAGCAGACTGTGACAGGGCTATGTGCAGTGCCAAGCATTGAGTTATAACCACAGAGTAAGTAGTGTGTAAATTGAAAAGGAAAATGTTGCAGGTTGTTGTGAAGAAGCTGCTTTAGAACTTGTCGTGCAGATTACGAATTTTAAATCCTATCGTCAGATCTTATACAGAAGAGGTCTTGAGCTTGATTGCAAGTAATCATGATTTTAATGATTTCATTACCAGTTCTTTATATGCCTAGCTTTCATACAGTATTGAACTAGATTGTTTAACTTCCCAGCACATTTATGAAATAGGGTTAGCTTATGTTTCAACACACCTGTAATATTGTGCAAAGTGTAACTATATCATTGTGAATCAAAAGTCAAACATGTACCAGTTTATTTCATTTGCTAGCGAACCTGTAATCCAAATTCTTACAAAGCCCAATCCATCAATTTGAAACATGTTTACGTACAAGCCACATTTTTTCTTCATTCTGTTTGATTACTGTTCAACCTTGTTTTAGGAAAAGACAAAGCAAAGGAAATGAACTGATAATATGTATTGAAGAAAGGGAAGAGTTCAGTTATAACTTATGTTCAGTTTTCTAACCAGACGAGATTCCATACACTTATAGTGGAGTCTATATGCGTAAGCCATGGTTTTTTACTACAGTCTTAAGGTTAAAATTTTCATGTTTGTTGCAAATGTATTTTGTTAACAGAAAAGACCATCTCTGTGCCATGGTACATCACACTAAGAAACTTTCAGGACCACAGATTCAGATCTTTGTGGAAAATATTGACAACCATCATATACTTGATAAACTCTTGTTCAAATACAGCTATATTCTTGTCATAATAGCACTATGTCATAACAATCACCATGCATTTGGTTGAAGAATTATTGTGCACATAGATATATCTGCTGTCAGGTATTAGGATACATGTACATCTACAAGCAAAAGGAAGATATTGCTGATATCGACAGGCTTACAATGTACATCTACATGTAAAAAATTACACCATTCACTGTTATGTACCAAGACATAACAGTGGCTTACTTTAGAGATGTACACTTTGAACTTGCAACTTCTCTACTTGTGAAGAAATGTATTTTTTCTAGTGCGTGACAAATGTAGAATTTTTGTTCGTTAAGTCGTAACAGACACATGATGTAGATGGATTAATATGTACATAATCTCTATTGTTGTGACTTACAAGGTGAATGGAAGCTGTGGTATTATTATTATTATTCCCTTATGAAATTATGAATAAGTTGTAGGATTGTTGTGGAGTCGTGCCTCCTTATCCAACCCTGCTGTATGTATAACAGAGAAGACTAAAAACACAAGTAAAGAATCTGGAACAAAGTGTGCCCTGTTGTGACGTGTGAATCTGTCTGGTCTGTAACTAGGGGTGGGTACTGGTACAAAGCTCTTTTTCCTTATTGGACGGTCCATAGATACTGAACCTGAAAAACATCAGTAGACTGGGTTTTGGATATATATGGCAAGAAATCGGACATAGAAAAACATGACCCATTTCAGAACTTTACAAATAACTTTACACTGAAGAATACAGCACCCAAGGGAATTCAATGTTTAGGCAAGACTAATTTGAAAGGTTATGTAACCTCCTTTTCTTATGCTGTCCTTGACATTGTTGTCTTTATACCAAATCTTACATATTTTATCTTTCAGGCACGGGTCATCTATATACCACAATCTGCGTTCAACAACGGAGAAATGCTCCGAGAAAAAGACATTAGTTACATCTTGCAGACACAGGCTCTCCCATAAAACAGAGGTCCCAAGAAAAGAAATATTTCCAAACCTTACACTTAACACTTTACAGACGCTTTTATCATAAGCACACAGGCCAAGCGAAAAAAAGAGGCCTATTTCCAAATCTTACACTTTACACTTTACACGGACACGGCTCATTAACCACATTACAGGCTGAGAAAAAAATGGAGGCCTTTCCCAATCTTACACTTTACACTTTACAGACACGGCTATCTTAGCACACAGGCCCTGAAAAAATTCGAGGCTCTTTTTCCAAAGCTTACATTTACACTTTACAGACACGGCTAATTGACAATGACCCACCACTCTCAGCGAAAAAAACGGGGCTTTTTCCAAATCTTACACTTTACACTTTACAGACACGGCTATATCAGCACACAGTCCCTGAGAAAAAACGAGGCTGTTTTTCCAAATCTTACACTTTACACTTTACAGACACGGCATCATCTTAGCACACAGGCCCTGAGAAAATTCGAGGCTGTTTTTGGAAAGCTTACATTTACACTTTACAGACACGGCTCATTAACCACCGGGGTTGATTGACAAAAGCTTGCGACAATGACCCACCACTCTCAGTGAAAAAACGGGGCTTTTTCCTTATCTTACACTTTACACTTTACAGACACGGCATCATCTTAGCACACAGGCCCTGAGAAAATTCGAGGCTGTTTTTGGAAAGCTTACATTTACACTTTACAGACACGGCTCATTGACAATGACCCACCACTCTCAGTGAAAAAACGGGGCTTTTTCCTAATCTTACACTTTACACTTTACAGACACGGCATTATCTTAGCAAACTCCACTGGTCCTGAGAAAAAAAGGGCTGTTTTCCCAATTTTACACTTCACTTTAAAGACTCGACCCCGAAAAGATCCTGCAGTGTCTGTTTCAGTGTGATCTCCAAGCAGACGTTGTCTGGGATCCCTCCCAGCGTCTGCTCGTAGATTCTTCCCGCGGCGCCACCTGAAGTTTCCAATGACGAGGCCGTCCCAATGTCGAGATGACTCCAATGTAGAGAATCGCCCCAATGTCGGAACCGCCCAAAAGTCGGAGCAACCCAATGTC
>NC_049986.1:17311941-17335296 GCF_000003815.2 Branchiostoma floridae | reverse complement strand
AGTGTAAAGTGTAAGATTAGAAAAACTGCCCCCTTTTTTCACTGAGAGTGGTGGGTCATAATAGTCGCTAGCTTTTGTCAATCAACCCTGGTGGTTAATGAGCCGTGTCTGTAAAGTGTAAATGTAAGCTTTCCAAAAACAGCCTCGAATTTTTTCAGGGCTTGTGTGCTAAGCTGATGCCGTGTCTGTAAAGTGTAAAGTGTAAGATTAGGAAAAAGCCCCGTTTTTTCACTGAGAGTGGTTGGTCATTGTCAATGAGCCGTGTCTGTAAAGTGTAAATGTAAGCTTTCCAAAAACAGCCTCGAATTTTTTCAGGGCTTGTGTGCTAAGCTGATGCCGTGTCTGTAAAGTGTAAAGTGTAAGATTTGGAAAACAGCACAGCGTTGGAAGAAGCTTCTTTCGTTTCTCGGGGCATGCGTGCTTGTAATAAAAGCGTTGGAAAAGGCGTCCATAAAGTGTAAAGTGGAAAAGTTGAGATGTTCCCATTAATCTTTTTCGAGAGCGGCGTAATTGATTAGCCTTAAGGTTTAGAAGAAAACCTCCTTTTCTTTCCGGAGAGCGCAATTCCCTTGGGTGCAGTTATGTCATTGCGTTTGGGTTCAGTAATGTTTCTGCGTTTGGTCATTCGTGTGTAAGAGATTAGGTCATCGGTGTGTAAAGTTATTTGTAAAGTTCTGAAATGGGTCATGTTTTTCTATGTCCGATTCCTTGCCAGTACTGGTTTTGGACCGATTAGAATATTAGGTCTGGATCTGGACCTGATCCTTTGGACTTGGACTGTACCTGGACCTGAATTTTCTGTACCGGTATCCACCCTATCTGTAACATTATGTGGATTTTCATACACACGGTTTGTTTTATCAGGCATATATATTGCCAACACCTCGTTGTGGGAATATCAGAATACCACTGTACTAGTCATCATCCGACGAGGCATCAGCATCAATTTTCAACTTTATATCTGGTATGTCGGAACAAGGAGCTCCTTGCTCGCGATCACTACCGGCATTCGGATCATAGCCCCAGATATCAGCGTAGGTACACCGTATCACGGACACGACTCTACCCTCATCCTGATCAGAAGCAATAAAACTCTCGTCTTCATCACACGTGCTGAGGGCATGAGGTTTCTCATTAAAGACGTTGTCTTCTGACCGGTGGCGGAAGAGGTAGAATTCGTCTCCGTCTTGAATATCATAGTCGTACAGATGTTTCCCTTGGCCGTACTTCAGGGTATGGGCCCCACGGCAGGGAAAGATCTCCAGCTCCCCAATAGGGATGTTTCTCTCTTTGCTCACCTTTCTGATCAGCTCATCAACTGTAGCATTCTGCAGGAAAGAAGCCTGTGAGTATTCAACGTAGGTGATAGCATTCTCCGTCGGCCTCTCTTTAGTCATTGGCGTAACTTGTGTTTGTGAGGGGTGGGTTGTGTGTGTGTTTGAAGCGGCTTGATGTATGTGTGAAATTCATGTACAGTATATGTGTGTAATTTTGCAACATTTGGCCCTCCGTAGTGGGCGCAGATTCGCCATCATTTACAACACATTGTGGCAAGGTTTTGCACCGGGAAGGTTCTTATGCCGAGAAAGGATTACACATGTATGCCGGGAAGGTTGAAGTCTCGCGCACAGCGACGCACTCTCCCAACAACTTATTACGCAAACGCCCACAGAGAGTCCGGCAGAGGAGACTACGTACTTGGGTTCTCAAGGATGAATCCATGACACCAAAATAACCCTTACACAGCCTCAGTAAAGACTATATATGGGCTATGTTGCAATGTTGACTAGAGTATTCAATTAATTTGTATGACAGCTATATGACTTCCTTGCTGTAGCTGGTGTACAAATATGTGTGCTTTTACAACATCACTGAAATTGCAGTAACAAATATTATTTCATAATTGATCAATATAATCAACCACGAATTACATGTAAAGAAACGAGTGGTAGATACCTTGTGGATGTGAACATGGTGAATTTGAGATCCTTCTTTCACATGAAGTTGCCAGATGTCACTGTCCAGATCTACATCAGAGTCCTCAGTGTCCTCCTGGTCTTGCTGGTTGGTGGACGTCGGTGAAGGTTTAGTTGAGTTATTGCTGACCTGGCGCTTGAGAAGGTAAATGGTGTCAAGGTCTCGAATGTTGAAGTCGAACAGATGTTTCGCTTGGCCATACTCGAGTGAACGGCCCTTGAACATGAGACGCATCTCCGGGATTGGCATGTTTCTTCCTTCGCTCACCTTTCGTATCAGTTCGTCCACTGTGGCTTTCTGAAGAGAAAAAAAAGAAATACACTAAACCATCAATGGACCAGAAAACATTTTCACTGCGTCTCTGTTTATCCGTGGTTAACACAATGCCCCAACATAAGTACATGTATACCCCTTTATTTTACCTTAAGTGACAGGATGATATCGTGTTTTGAACCAGGCATCTCCGATATCAAAATAGAGCATATTGGCCATTGTCATGCTTTCAGGAATATTCAAGTGTTAGATGTCCACAGCCACGACTAGTGCATACATAATGTACAAGTAAAGAAGAACATTGAAAATCCAGTAACCCATGCTTAAATTATTCTCTCCCAAAGTACCAAATAAAAACCTGCAGTTCCCAAGAAAAAACATTAGGGTACCAAACCTACACAATTTATACTCTCTGCCTCAAGAGATGTTTGTCACTCAAAAACCAAGACCGCTGCTCAGACTGCTATTCAGAACACGAGATATGAAAACCGAACGTTCCACTGCAGTACCGTTGGATATCTCATCGTCTCTCCATGTTGCCGAAACCCACCAGTATACCAAACATCACGAAGATCCGACTTTTCGACTAATATTGGTCATGAACAAATACACATTCATACGCGGAACATAACCTTTTTGACGAAGGGAATTCAAGAATGACAAATACAAGTCATGAATAAGCCTTCTAGATCTCACATTAGTCAGGACGAATGTGCGGCGACAGGAATTCTAGGTTATATGTCATAGGGTAACTGCCCACAAAAAGAAAACAAAACCCTTCTGGACGTTGTTATGCAAATCGAAAACAATGGTCAAGACAAGGACTGTTTACTTTTTGTGGGCCTTACCCTTTGACATATTAACTAGAATTCCTGGCGCCGCACATGCGTCCTGACTTATGTGAGAAGGCTTTATATATACGAATGCGTCATATAAAGTTTATACAATGACATGTGACGTGTGATCAAAGGTTGTGAATACCTTGTGGAGTCGGATAATTCCCCGAACATGCCTGTACACAGAGAAAAGTTCCTGCACATAGATTGTCCAGATGTCCCTCCAGTCGTCTGTATCAGAGTCCTCCTCCTCCTTCACTGCCGTTTGGCGAGAGGGGCTGGCAGGTTCTCTCTTGATGTAAACTACGAGTGAACAAGAAGTGTTCTGTAAAACTTCATGAAGCCACGAAATCACATCCTAATTCCTCCGTGTTTACAGACAAAACTACACTCATCCTAGAATTACAGAGCTCATGTTCAATGGAAAGTTTCGCTTTCATATTCCATTGTTTGAAAAAGAAATGAGTCAGATAAATTTAACAAGTTTAGATTCATAATTAGCCTTTGGATAAATCACAAGCCATTGTCTTCTTTTATGGTGTTTTCTTGCTACTTTTCATCAGCCTTCGGGCAAGAATTTGCAAGATACTTCTAAATTGTATTTAATAATTGCTGTGACGGGTTTGGTTCACCTGGTGGTGGCAGCTTCATGTCGCGTCTGAGCTGACAGAATTCCCATTCAATGTCCGAGATTCTCCCATGATGCTGGTCGGACGATGCTTTCAGGTCTACAATCTCCCTTTGTGAGTTCTGCAGGCTTCCCTTGACGTCCTCCACATCACGAATAATGTCATCAAGTCGCCTGTTGGTTGTCTCCATCACCTACATGGAAAATGTTCACCAAAGGCACACATCAAAAGCATGCATTGTTTTTTCTTTTTACCATCTTTCGATCTGAAGACGGTATAATTAACAAATTGGAGTAGTAAATTGCTCTTGTTCACTGAAAGACCTGGCCTTGAGCCCCGTAACGACTTTTTCTGAAACTGCATGTGCGTTTTGGTGAAGAATTTGCAATCTGCATCTGCATCTGCATAGGATACCCCCAAATGACCCCGCGAGGGGCAAAAGTAGGGGGGGGAGCTGAGGCTCCCGGGTTAGGGCGGGCAGGCCGCCTGCCTGGCACGGAAGTGCTCAACGTTGGGAGCGCTTACAACCGTGCCAGGCAGGGCATTCCACTCGGGAATTGTGCGTGGGAAAAAAGAATGTTTGTAGATATCGGTGCGTGCAAAAATGTGTTGATATTTGAAGTCGTGACTACCCCGGGTGCGCCCTTGGGCAGGCTTCAGAATATTGCTGGCGTCTATGTTAATATTATTGTTGACTACTTTATAGAAAAAGGTGAGGCGGGCGTTCCTCCTCCTTTCGGAGAGAGGGCGCCACTGCAGGTCTGAAAGCATTTGTGTCACGCTGCTAGTCTGCCGGTAGTCATTTAGGGTCACTCGGGCTGCCCTGCGCTGGACGGCCTCCACCGCCTGTATCCCTTTGTTGGTGTACGGGTCCCAGACGATGGCACTATATTCCAAGTGAGGCCGTACCAGCGCTTTGTAACAAGTGGCCTTGACCCTAGATGGACAATGGGTCAAGTTGCGCCGAATGACTCCTAGGACCTTACCAGCTTTGCTAGTGGCGTGGTTGATATGGGTGTCCCACCGCAAATCGTCGGACAGTTGTACTCCAAGATAGGGGTGGGACTTAACACCGGTAAGGGCTTCTCCACAGAGGGAGTACTGAGTTATGATGGGGTGCTTTTTACGGGTGATATGGAGGATGTGACATTTAGAGGGGTTGAACGACATGAGCCAACGATTTTGCCATTCTGTTAGCGCATCGAGGTCAGACTGCGGCCCTTGTGCGTCAGAAGGCTTGCTGATAGTTCGATAAATCAAGCAATCGTCAGCAAACAGTCGAACATGTGAGTCTACGGAATCGGGTAGGTCATTAATGTAGAGCAGGAATAGCAGAGGGCCTAACACAGTACCCTGCGGAACTCCAGAGGTGACCTTGACAGCTTTAGATGTTCCACCATCAAAGACAACCCTCTGGGTTCTCTCCGTAAGGAAGGCCCTAAGCCAAGACTGAAGGAGGCCAGAAATACCATAGTGCTCGAGCTTGCTCAGCAGACGTTCGTGTGGCACAGTATCGAATGCTTTGCTAAAGTCAAGCACCGCGGCATCGACCTGTTTGTTCTGGTCCATGTTCTTGGCCAGGTCTTGGAGGGTAAGCACCAGCTGGCTCTCGCAGGACAGACCCTTCCTGAAGCCGTGTTGCGCAGGGGACAGAATGCCATGAGCGTCTAGATGTTTCATCATGTGGCTGTGCACGATGTGTTCGAGCACTTTACCACAGACCGATGTCAGAGACACCGGCCTATAGTTTGATGGCAAGGTTCTGTCCCCCTTTTTGAAGATTGGAGCGATGTTAGCTGTTCTCCAATCTTCAGGAACATCTCCCGTGGATATTGACTGGGAGAATATGACCTGTAATATTGGCGCAATTTGTGTAGTGGTTGGCAGATCGTTGTGTTTATCATTAGTGTATTCCGTATTACTAGAAATATACAAGTCATTCATGATTGTTGCGAATAACCGTTTGCCATATTTATACCTTAGCTTACAGCTGTAACGCAATTAAGTTAATGACAATTGATTGATTAATTAATTACCGTCTGAATAAAAGATTTGAAGTTCTTCGCCTGGAGGTCCATGAGGCTGGTGAAGTCCTTCTTCTGGTCGTCAAGAAGCTCTCTCACTGTGGACATGGTGACGACATCTTCCTCGGGCTCAGAATGTTTGTTTTCAGAAGTAGAAGTAGACGCAGAACTCGCAGGTGTACGTTTTCTCTTACGTAAGTTCGGGGCCATGGTGAAGCTTGTTATGCTTCAGGATGACACTGTGTCGAGAGGGTGACACTGCATCATATGTAGTCAGCTAATCTCCAGGCAAATTTATCAGTGGCATAAGATAGTATCAAAGCTGGCTAAAGAGTACAGCTGGCCAAAGGGAGCCATCAGTCTCCGGTAGTCAAACACACTCCTAGACCGACTTAACTCCTCGGTGGCTTTTGATACTATCTTATGGTACCGTAGGATTTGCTTGGGGATTAGCAGTAAGCATCCATGAAATTGAACGAATTTACCATACGCCTGAATACAACTAGGAAACAAAGTCAAATGGTAATGAGACGGGTTGCTAAGACACTTACCGATGGGTTCCCTACAAGCTGCCTCAAAGCCTGCTGAAAAAAAGGAGAAAACACGCGAGGGGGACTTATATCATTTGTAGCCATTTCAGCCCCTAAGCGCCATCAGATGATGTCGAGAGGCGACCAATAATTCTGACTAGCGACTCCGAGACGACGCTACTAGAGTCTCAGCTTGGAATGGTGCGCGCCAGGGTGAGGCAGTCCTCACAAGAGTCTTGGCTGTCCGCGGCGATATACGCGTCAAATCAAAACATTTAAGTTACTAGTCGCAGAACACCTTGGACTTAAAGAAATAAGGTGAAGCAAGATCAAAGACTTACCTTGTCAAAGTTGGTTTTCTCAGGCTCTGGCCACAGGTTTCCGCATCCCGGGTTTCGTGTCGGAAAACACACCTCACACATGGGGTTTCCTGATGTCGAGTCCAGGGCACGCAGACCAAATGTTCGAGTTGCGCAGTGGTGGGCTTGAAAAGCATTGCTCATTTTGCATATTTTTGAGGTGAGAAACACCTGAGAGCCAAATACGTCAGTGACAATGCAATCACTAGGTGGAAAAATCTACAAAAGGAGTGTGTCTGGGAGTGGCATATGTAACTGGAGAATGTGCCGGTTGACATGTTATTCATTAAAGATCTATATTTACAAAGAATGTTCTAATAATGCACAATATAAAAAGACTGTGTAGGGATTCCAGATGGCGAGTTATTCGTTTTCTCACTTTTTATGAAGAAATGCTTTAATCTATAGTTCATTCAAAACTACCCATGAAGACTACTTCGGAGACTCCTATGGAGACCAAAGAGAATCCGGTCTATATAGATAAGTGGTCACTTTTGACATGATGTGTCAATGGAATTATCTAAGGTATCACCAAAAAGCAGCCACATTGCCCAGGTGGTGCTTATGTAGCTGTGGCCACCTGTACAGGTTTGCCTGTGGTACGAATTTCCCGCCGAGGATGACGGAATTACAAACATCATTCACATGATTGACAGAACGGAGACCTTTGGTCCGTACATACTCCTTATAGCTAAGCCAGTCACAATGTAAACTGTCTTGTTTCAACAAAGCCGTCATGTCGAGCCACGTGAGAAGAGATCGCTAACTACTCCCGTGTCGTCACAAGCCACACTCCTTGGGTCACGCGCCTGTCACAGCTCAAGTCGACCGGTGACCCTTACGTTCCTCTCGTCCTTTCCTTTTCCATGTCACTACATCTTAGTCTCTTTTCTGAGGACACCCTACCCTGTCTGGATAACGCACGTCAAAGAAGCAATCGCTAATGATGGCAAGTTCCAGAGGACATTTGGCGTTGTTTTCGCCGTTGTTGTTTCTGTACTTTGTACTTGGGACGACTACAGCAGGTGTGATGCCCAGGTATGACCCGGCGGCTTCAGAACAACTCGCAGATACCACTACCTTGCCTCCCCCTCCCCTGCCGCCTCCTAGTATCGGTAAGACACTTAAATAGCATTGTTATTAACAATAACTGTAATTGTTGGTCGGCAACCGGTGTTTTTGTTCTTGATGGTACTGCTGTGAGAGTTGCTTTTATAGCCCATTACTGTCTTAACTCGCAATATAGTAAACGAAATTTATAAGTTATAAAGAAACACTGTATGACGACCAGACTAGCAATCCCTATTCAATGGGTGGAAAATCACCCATATTAAATTTCGCTACATTTAGTTGCTTAGTGCATATAGCATACTCGAAAAATACTGTCCTACAATAGTCAATAAAAGCTACAGTCAAGTAAAGCAATTTATTTTTAATATCACGACGGAGACACAAGCACCCTCCCTCCCCACCTACGGTGCCTTCTGGTGCAATGTAATGTATTGATAGCGACATGTCAACATACCCCTCGGATATTGACCCTTTATCATGGGGCTGGTCAAGGTACAAACTTAGTACCTACCACTACAGGTGTACATGTTGGCAGGAAAGTTCATCTGTGTTGGTAGAAAACATCCTGTATGGTGTACATGTTGTTTATGTACGTCGCACTGTGGTAACGTTATATCAACATGTGCAATAATTTGAATATTCGCAACAAATTCATTTCAAGGACCCTTATATGTATTGTAGAGACGTGTGCTCAACACGAGGAACTTGGTTACAAAAGAATGAATTTGTCAACTCACCACAGACAAAACTTTTCAAATACTGTATACGGAATATTTCGTCACTTGGAGGTTGGGGTATTTTCTTAAAAGTACCTCTCTTTGTACACATTTTGAATGCCAATTTATCTATATCCTACGCTTACGTCTACTTCGTGCATGTTTTTGTTTGTTTGTTTTTATGTTCTCTACGAGATTTCCATATTTCAGAAGTATGTGATCATGGTAATAGAGTAACATTTTGCTAGCCTCTACCAGGCTCCGTACATCGGTGGTCTAATTGTAAAAAAATGGGCAAATAGAGTCAATAGTACGCAAGGGGAGTCGGACGGTCAAGTAGAAACATTATCCTCACGCACCACGAACTTGGCCGGCCGACTCCCCCAGAGTAATATTGACTCTATTTGTCCAATTCTACAATTAGACCACCGATCCACGGAGCCTGGTAGAGGCTAGCATTTTACTTTTTTTTTCCACAATTCAATTGACAGAAATGGATTGGAATATTTGTCAATCAATCGATCCTTTCTTTCATTCATAACATTTCTGTAGGACGTTTCAACGTCAGCGACTCCTCCACCGGTATCCGGTGCATCCTGGTACACATGGGTGTGCAGTTTAAGATCCAGTACACGTCCAAAGATGGCGACGATCTCATGGCTGACTTCCAGCTCTCTCCGTACGCAGACGACAGCGGCAACTGTGATAACGGTCAGGGAGAGGCAGCCATTCTGTGAGTTACCTGCTAAGTTATCCTAGCCAACTAACACCTCTCAACGTTCAAGAATCTGTGTCTTCTGCAAGAGTCTTCATGACTTATTTTATATAATAATAAGTTATTTGCCAAGTTATTGCAGTATATCATAGTCACCTGAAGCCCATTTATATCCAATAAGTAATGCCTTTTTCTTTGTTCTCAAGTCTCAGAGGTAGTTTTGTAGGTAGTACGGACGTGAAAAGGGAAATATTATATAATATCTTACTTAATTCTTCAATTCCTTACATGTTTATTGAATCCCTCCTGTTGGATTTGAACAGAAATTACACTGTTATCTTAATCGTTTGTGCGGTTGATGTCGTTGCACTTATATCAGATGAACTACTCTCTTTCCCAGCCTCCAATGGCCGCTGAGCGATGAAGGACCCAACTACCAGTTCACCCTGTCCTTCAAGAAGGACTCCCAAGCCTCGGAATTCCACCTTAACGACATCGTGCTCAACTACAACCTGACCGAGGACGACTTCCCCAACGCTAACGAGACCAACGCGATAAAGACCATTGAGAAGCACGACATCCAGGACACGTTTAGCGCGCCGCTAGGTCAGTAGAGAAGGGGCTGCACGAGCAACCTCCATGGAGGAGCTCCACAGAGGTCCTCCATGGAGGTTGCTCATGCAGCCCTCCAGCTTCACTGAGATATTTGTCAGTAGTGGCAAGATATTGGACACTGCAGAATAATTGGCATTTCCAACCCTAACAGTCTGAGAAAACCTTACAAAACTACAGGATATCAATTTAGATAGTTCTATCTGCAGTTATCTAACAATCTACAGTTCGCTCCCCAAAAGACCTGCACCAGGGGTTCATTTCATGTCTTCCTTGGGAATTCAGTGTTATGTTATGTTTAAAACAACAGCACTAACCCTTAATGACTCTGGTCCATTGATGATCACTTCTTAATGAGACACACACCACCTGCTATTAGAGCTAATAATGTTTCAAAAATCGGCCAATTCCCTTGGGTGCAATATCATTCTATGTTACGTTTTCTGTTGGGTTTAGAAGTGCGTTGCGTTCAAATATGTCCAATTTCTTGCCATATGTATATACGCTAGGTCAGTCCTACCAGTGCCGCACCGAGCAGACCATACAGGTGGGAAACGTCGCCACCATCAACTTTGTGGGGGTTCAGCTCCAGCCGTTCGAAGTGAAGGGAGATGAGTTCGGGGAGCCGAAAGTCTGCCCGGAGGACATCGCGGGCACCACACCTCCCCCCACCACCCGGCCTGCCCCGCCGCTTCCACCGCCCACAGTCGGTAAGGTACTTCTGAATGAACGCAAAAGATATACTTGTATGCTTGATATTCAATTTCGCTATAGTAATTTTTTTCATTCATTTGTTCATCTGGGAGGGTCTACATACGAAACATCATCTGCGTATTTAGCAGGATTTCGGACTTGTATTCAGTCCTTTCCATCCCCCACTTTCTATCCCTTCCTTTTTCCTTCATTCCCATCTGAATACATTCATTTCTTCCTTCTTTCCACCCATCCTTCCTTCCTTCATATCTTCATTTCTTCCATCATGCCTTCTTTCCTCACTTCAAACGTTAATTTCTTCCCTCTTCCGCCTCCTTATTTCTTTTTCTTTCTCCCTTACTCCCTCCGTTCTTCCTGTTTTCGTTCCTGTCTCCCTTCCCTCCTTCCTTCCCTCCTTCCTTCCTTCCTTCCTTTGCTCATGTGTACATACATTTGACAGGTCACTTCAACGTGACTGACGACTCGGGAAACATGTGCATCCTGGCTTCTCTCGGTCTGCAGTTCAAGATCCAGTACGACTCCAGAGATGGGGACGAGGACTTAGCGGACTTCCAGCTGTCCCCGTCCGCTGACGTGGGCGGCGAATGTGACAACGGACAGGGAGAGGCGTCGCTTCTGTGAGTAAATTTCTTAACGTGCTCAATGGATTTCTATCATAGAATATCGGGGCAAGAACTACAGGCCCCCACACAGGCCCTCAAAATTGAGATTGTGCCGCGTGAGTGTGACTGTCCATCAAATTAACAATTTGGAATGGTCGCAAGTGGCTAGGCACGTACACAATTTTGTCGGACAAATTGTTTATTAACAAACAGTGTTGTTGACAGAAATAAGGTTTTCTAATAATAAGTGGAACAAAAATCTAGTGATAAAGTATAATACAACGGATAAATATATGATCGACAGAAGTCAAGCTTTTTAAAATATGTTTAGAACAGCAGCAATTAAGACACTGTGTACATTTAACTTATATCATATACGTTATATTGCTGTTGCCCAGTATGAGGTGGCCTGTAGGCGCTGATGACCAGGCTCCCTACACACTCGCCCTGGTCTTCACCAAGGTCAGGAACGTCTTCAGTCTCAGCGGCCTCGTCTTTAACTACAACCTGACCCAAGACGACTTCCCAGACGCCAACGAGACCGACTCCCAGAAGACCATCACGATGAACGACCTTAAGGACCAGTTCAGCGCGCCGGTAGGACAGTCTTACATGTGTCAGAGTGAGCAGACCTTACAGGACGGAACCGTCGCGACGTTGAACTTCGTCGGGGTTCAGCTGCAGCCGTTCGAGGTGAAGGACAACAAGTTCGGCGCGCCCAGAGTCTGCTCCGAGGATCTGACCACAACTCCCCGGCCTCCCGGCCCCTCAACTACCGCCTACATGCCCCTGCCGATACCCGGCGACTGGAAGGTCACGAACAGCAGTGGCATGGTGAGTAGGGTAGAGAAAGATGCACAAGCTATTGAAATATATTCCATCTGTATTTTTAATAGTATTGTTATGTATTCAGCTTCTTGCCTTTCGAAATGTTTCCATAGCCATAGATATGTTACAAGATCACCTATACGCCAACTTGATAGATTCCAATGTTAATGTTGACTTGTTCGCGGAAAATACGTATACGAGTGTATGTTGCAACCTTTGTTAAAGGTGATATGTTTGTACGAGTACGGTTGACTGTTGCACGATTGGCGCGGGTACTACGTATTTATTAACATTTATTAGTATCCCATCATGGGATTTGCTGCATTTAGCCCACATGGGCAGGAACATGCAAATAAAGATCATTCATTAACAAAACGTATTGACCGGCTGGGCTAGGAGGCCTTGTCTAGCTTTCTGCAAGATATATACTAGCTGTTATTCTGTTCTTAGTGTCCCCCATCCTAGGTCACTTTGTTCATTACTGATGCACACTGCCTGTTTTCCCAGGTGTGTATGAGAGTAAAAGCCAGTATCCAGTTCAAAGTGAAGTACTACACGACACGGGGCACGTTAGAACAGACGGACCTGACCGTGCCGCCCCACATCGGCGCCTCGGGGACATGCGCAGGGGTTACCGGGAACAGCGCAAGCCTCGTCCTCTCATGGGACAACTTGTAAGTTAATATATCAATCAACTATCAATTGATCAGTAAGCCAATGTATAGGTTCATGTGCTAATGCTTCCTCTTGTTCCGATGTTGAAAGAAATCCTATTACAGTAATTTTGTTTTCAATATGTTATGATAATATCCCCATATATCAACAACAAGTACTGTACGATCAAATGCAACTGTACATGATTTTGGAAGAGGTAAGACGTTTCAGAAAGCATCCGCCATCTTTCGCCAATCTTACCTGGATGTTTAACCTTCATCGATTCATCACCAGGTACTTGTAGTTTGACAGCCACCTTTGCACCCTCGTGTGGTGTCAGCGCCACCTAGCGAAACTTTCGTAAAGTGAAATGGACATGCATCATTATATTTCAGCCATACATAGTATGGTGAAATATATTGTATTCGTAATGTTTACCTTTGCCAGAATGGCTAAGGTTATGTTTTGGGCTTGTGAGTCTGTGTGTCTGTGTGTTAACAGCATAACTCGAGAAGCCTTGGATGGATCCCGATGATATTTGGTAGGTGGGTAGGGGTCGGGAAAACGAAGGTCAACTTCGATAATGGGCCCCCTAGCGGCTTGCTAAGGTACTGCAGCGGAAACTCAATTTTTTATATCTCGTGTTCTGGACGTGCTGTGGTCATGATTTTTGAGTGGTAGATAGTCCTCGAGGCAGAGAGTAAGTGCTGTGAGTTTGGGCCCCCTAGCGGCTTTTTTGGAACTGCAGGCGCCGGTTTCCTTTCAAACTTTGGACGAGAATAACTCTACAACGTGTTGACGGATCGTCATGATTTTTGGTATGTAGATAGAATGAGTGATGACTTACATAATGGTATACTAATTATGCAAATCAACAGCTAATTTGCATAATTAATGAGGAAAATTCATAAATCCACTGCATTCCATGATAGGACTTTCAAACTTGTCACATATGTAGCTGGGAAGGAGAGAAATGTCGATAGATATCAATTATGCAAATGATGACCTCATTTGCATAATTAATGAGAAAATATGAACATGTTGACGGATCATCATGTTTTTTGGTATGTAGGTAGCGTAAGTGAAGACCTACATAATGAGATACCAATTATGCAAATCAACAGCTAATTTGCATAATTAATGAGGATATTTTATGAATTCACTACATTCCATGATAGGACTTTAAAACTTGTCACATATGTAGCTGAGAAAGAGAGAAATGTTAATACATATTTATCATGCAAATGATGATCTCATTTGCATAATTAATGAGAAAATATGAACGTGTTGACGGATCGTCATGTTTTTTGGCATGTAGATAGCCCAAGTGAAGACTTATATAATGTGATACTTATTATGCAAAAAAACAGGTAATTTGCATAATTGATTAGGAAAAGTTAATAAATCCACTGCATTCCATTATAGTACTTTCATCAAAGTTGTCACATATGTAACTGAGAAAGAGGGAAGAGAGTAAGAGGTGTATTTAAAGACTTTGAAAGAGAATGGATCAAAGGATCATCATAATTTTTGGTATGCTGATAGCTTAAGAAATGCTTGATACAATTTGATATCAATTAATTGTAACTTGGGATCTAATTTGCATAATGAATGCCGAAATTTTATAAACCAACTCCAAGCATATAATTATAAAGAAAATGAAATGAGTAACGCATTTGTCTGCAGACATCATTCTACATAACAAACCTGGTTTATTTGGCAAAGGTATGTGTTCGTGGAACTCTAGTTCTTCTTTCTTTCTCCTGTCAAATCTTCAAAGTGATTCATCTCCGCCGTTCCTGGACCGAATGACCTGAAATTTGGCACAGGGGTAGAATGGGCCAATACCTTGATGGTTTTTTCTCAGTTTTTTTCATATCTGCCTCTAAAATGATTTTATTGAGATTTTTTGGTCAATTTTAGACCAAAACTGTATATTTTGGCCCCTGTACCCTGGTATTACAACCAAATGAGCTGAAATTTGACAGGGATGTGCCTTGATAATGCCCCCATATAAATTCAATAACACTTTTGGTGTACAGTACAACAAAATGCTTATTTTTGCGATTTTTTGACCAATTTTTGACCAAAAAAGGACAATTTTGGCTCCTGTACCTTGGTATTGCAACCGAATGAGCTGAAATTTGACACAGATGTGCCTTGATAATCCCTTCATATAAATTCAATAACACTTTTGGTGTACAGTGCAACAAAATGCTTATTTTTGCGATTTTTGGCCAATTTTTGACCAAAAAAGGACACTTTTGGCTCCTGTACCCTGGTATTACAATTAAATGACCTGAAATTTGGTATAGATAGGCATTAGATACTTGGTAACAAGATTCAAGTTATTGACATAAACAACTTTGAAATGATTAATTTTGGCACTTTTCTGAGGGGAAATTTGTTTTCTTTTGGCCTCCTGACGTGACCTTCTGTGACCCCGCACAGAGCCACACCTGTGCGCGTCAGCCTGAGAGTTAATTGAATCAAAGACCTAGCCAATCAGCGAAGAGGAGGCCAAAGGCTAATTAATATTCATAAGCGGGGCCTCATGATCCCGTATATAGCAGTGTTCCCGCCAGGGGGAGCGAAGCCCGCCTAAGGCTCTCGCATTTTAGACTATTCAGAAGGCTTTATATTGTATTAGTTCTTAGGGGCATATCTATGATAATCGCAGCAGTCACTTAACTTCTCTTCAGGAGTTTAGCGTAACACTATTTCAGGTCAAACCGTCAAAGGCAACTAAAAACAAACTTGAACGTTACTGAGTTCAACAGTACTTATAACTTATATGTTATATATAGTTAAATGTTATATATGAGTAACATTTGGTATAGATAGGCATAATATAGTTGGTAAAATGATCCAAGTAAAATTTTTGGCATAAAGTACTGTAAAAGGCTTAATTACAGCACTTTTTTTAGGGGAAATTGGTTTTCTTTCGTTCTCCATGCGGCATGCCATGACTTTTCGGACGTTCACCCCACAGAGCCGACATCTGCACCTGCGTCTAGCCTGCAGGAAGAGTTAATTCAATTAATGGTTCAGCCAATCAGCGAAGAGGAAAGCGAAGGCTAATTAATATTTATAAGCGGGACCACACAATACGTTAACTTGAAGACTCAGGCCGTACAGACTTCTCGCCAGGATTTTGTCAAAGCGTCGGACAGGGGTCCGGGGGCCGCCGAATGTCCCTGGCGGGGTCCAGGGGCAGGGCCACTGTGGGGGGGGACCCAGGTGGGCGAAGCCCCCCCGGAAGCTCTTGCATTTTAGACTATTGAGAAGGCTTCTTTTATCAGTTTTTTAGGGCCATATCTACGATAATCGTAGCAGTAACTTACTTCTCTTCAGCAGTTTGACTTTAAAATATTTCGGGTCAAAGCTTCAAAGACAACTAAAACCTCATAAACAACAAACTTTACTTAGCTCAACAGTATACAAAAATATTGTACGGGTTGCCATCCTTAGTTGAAGCGCTTATTTATAGCGCTAGTATCTTCGCTGCGCCGTTAGCCGCCGTGCGACTTTTGTTGACGGTCTGATATCCCTACGTCGCCGCCTCGCTGATATTCCCACGGACATGTTTCAAGAAAAATACCCAGCAAAAAACGCTGTTCTGCGTCAAATTCTATTCTATAAAACATGTGGGACTCAGTGTTACAGTCTAAATATTTTGTAGAAGCACCGCTGTAGGAAAGAAGGTCCAAGCAATGTAAAACATGCACACAGCACATGACTGTTTGAAACTCTAAGTCTAATCAACAGCCGTGTTTGATTGATAGCCGGCGGTCCTTTGATGAAGTCGGCGAAAGGTGCGTTAGTTAGAAAATCTGCGTTTAGTTTTGATACGTAATTATAAGTTAGACAGTGGCAAGAATGATTATTTTCTCATCAATATTTCTCTTCAGAATTATTTGAACTTAATTGTACATCTAAACAATTGGCTTACCTGTGCAATGTTTATATGATTTAAATGATCAGTGTACTGAAATCATGTGTAACGTATGGCTCCTAGTCAATAGATCTGCATTTTCTCTATAGTGACCACCTGTCTATAGTGGCCACATTTCCTAGTGCTGTTGTTGTTTGACATAAACTTTGAACATTTAAATTGTAAGTAACTTTAAACTGCCAGAGTTTCAGCCCAATAAAACACTCTCAGCGCCAGGGTATGAACAGACCGACCAGACAGACGAAAATAAATCCTCGAACAAGGTTCAATCGTATCTTCCGGGTCTGGCAGGAAGTTGTTAAACTAAAATAAGAATAGGCTCGATGGTTGATTGCATACAAAGTAAAACAGTTTAACAGTTTTACAGCTTGAAGAAAACAAACGCTCCTACAGTACCTGCACCTGCTTGATAATTATTAAATCGTATGCCCTACTTGAATAAAAAAGTTCACTGCAATAATAAATGTACCCACATCACAAGGAGCTTATACTTTTTTAAACTTACGCCTAGTTACCGTACTGAAAATTGTTAATGACATTACATGAAGTCATTCAACAATTTTCAGTCATGATGAAAATTTTCTGAATGGAAGGTGTGATTATTGTCATTTTCTGAAAAATAGAAGCAAGCTCTGTCTTTACCTGGAATCAATTCACAATACCAGTCCACTTTGGGGGATAATGTACTGTTAAGAGGATGTTCCATTTTTGCGCAGGGGTGATTTGGAACAGTCCAATGTTGCGTGGGAAGGGGTATGGCTGAAATATGCTGTATTTGCTCTCAAGCAAATGTCGGCCTTTCTAGTTCTAACATTGCGTTGATATCAACTTTTCGGCAAACGCCTATGAAATTATCAGTCTATAACTATTCCATCATTATCAATTATCAATTATCAATCATATATATTTGTCAAATGGTACGTCTTGTGGTTTCACAGTAAGTCTTTCTCATGATGGAGCCAAATTTGCAAGGATCACCTGCATGCACTGTTTATTCATTTGTTTGGCAGTACAGCCAAGCAAACCCAACTATCCATTGGCTATTGTTAAGGGCTGACCTTGGGAGCGAAATACAAGATTATTACTTAAAGCAATTACTGACGCGTTACTGTTTCTTCCAGGTACACGGTAACTATCAAATTCTCCAAAAACATCGGGACGGACAGTACCAGCTTCAAGCTGAACAACATCCAGGTGGAGTACACGGTGAACGAGGACGGGTTTCCGGAGTGCCGGGACTGTGGGACGGCTGGTCGCGCCTCTAACCTCACCGTGGACGCCTACCACGGGAAGGTGGGCAGGGCCCTGACGTGTGCCACTCCCACCGTCATCCCGGTGGACACCAACGTGACGTACGTTTACTCATTGTACATGCTAACCTGTTAAAAACAACAACTAATAAGAAAATTGACATTTGTTTATTTCAATCTTTCTCTTAGAGTTTCCAAATGTTTTCCTCAATTGATATGAGGATGAGGAAAAGGTACAACAGTGAAATCTCCCGACCTTCCTTCCTTCCTTCTCTTATGATCTTTTATTACTATCATAATTAGTTACAATTCTTTCGTACACTTTAGCTTTTAACTGATGTCTTGTTGGCTGCACTGCTAGTTTGTCTGAATTGTCATAATTTCGAGTCTCTCAAAGACTTCTCACATGCTTATCCTGACACTTCCTGTTAGCTAGCCTTGTTTCATGTCCACTCACTTTGCTGCGTCAAAGTCAGGTTGATTTCCTTGATCTGTCTGGTGGTCTCTAATATAAATGTTTTGTGTTTCAGGATGAAGATTGCGGAGCTCGAAGCGCAGCCGTTCGGCGTCGGTCGTGACGGACAGTTTGGGGAGACTGACCAGTGTCCGCAGGACGACACCCCGTCGGGCGGGAGCTCGGGAGGGACCGTCGCGCTGGCCGTGTGCCTCACGCTCTTCGTCATCATAGCTTTCGGCGTCACCTGTTACTTCTACCGGAAAAAGAGGTCCGAGTACCAGAAATTCTAAACCACTGATTTTAAAAAATGCAACATAGTAACATGTAACTTTCACAGTTTTAAAATGCTCAAAGAAAACGTTCAATTGTGGAAAGCTCGGACATCTATGTCAAACATTTAACCAATCATGTGCAAAATTTGAGTACTTTTCACCAGGACAACTGAGGATAACATTAATCTTAAAAAAATCAATTATACTGATGTAGACAGCAATAAGCAACATCCAGTCGTGAGACAACCCACTGTATTTCTGTAGCTTAGTCAAGTTATTTGTCAACGATAAGAGTATCATTTATGGCTTTGATCTGAAAGAATACCTTCATCTTCCAAGCAACGTATACATTTTAAATAACGTTGCATGTAGTATTGGTTACAAAAGTCCGACCTAAGATCAAAGAATATAGAGAATATATAGAACCACCTTATAAAGTACGTAATAAACACAAACGATAGTTGTTGGACTAGTTTAACTGTAATGTCCAACATAAAAATTGGACTCACCCAAATTTTCGACTGAACAGCATTAGTCTTTGTCAAGGAATGAACAATCCACTGCTGTCCGTTATGCAGGTAGAAGACGTGACTTAGTAAGTAATGGATCATAGGTTGCAGGAAGTCGTTAATTGTAACGATTATATTGTTTCAAGGCTTCCTACCTAGCGTTAGAAGAATGAGAAATGAAATCAAATTTTCCTACTGAAAACGTAAAAGAAACACAAATGTTGCTCGAAAATAAGGCAAACTAAGTCGTACTTTTTGCATGTTATACACAGTTATGCGTCTGGTGGGTAAACATGGTTTCGTTAATGTTTCAGTACGATATGCCAAAGTTGGGTGCCTGTATCTCTACTGTTCTATCCCAGAAATAAATATGCTGTACCTAGAACCATTGTGTCTCTTTTATGCGGGTTCAATATCTTCTTACAAAGAGGCCGTCGAAGGAGGTGAAATACAATGACATCTTTATAGTGTATTTATCAATTATTCATAATAATTATACTAGGATGAAGTACAGTGTGGTATAACGATGAAGAAAACAATTCTGTTATAGATTATGGATTCTAATAACCCGTGAGCCGTGACGCAAACCAATCAAGTTGATGGGGTCTTCAAAGGACTTTTGAATATTTTATACTACACACATTCTGCGGTACGTCTGGCCATAAAGGTAGATTGTCTCCAGGAGTTTGGGTGTGCGCTTTTAATGCCATCTCGGTCTGTGTCGCGTGGATTTTTCAAACTCGGAAATTTTTGTTAGATTGAACTAACTCCCAACTCGGAAACTACGCGTGTGCATTAGGGACTACTTGTGTTTAAAGTAGAGCTCTTCTGTGGTGAGGCGAGCAACGAAGCCTAAACTCCTCCAGCGGAGACGGACAGACCTGTAGAGGGATGAGAGGCCAGCTTGTCGTCGCTGGGGCCGCGTGCTGTGTGCTGTTTGTCTCAGGTAGGAAATGTACCTGCAAAGTCTATTTTCGTTTTTTCACTTCACTTTATTTGTTTAAGGTTTTCAAACCGGGGCCCGGCCGGGCTGTTTGTGGAAACGAGAAATAGAAACGTATACATGAAATATACACAAATAATGCCCACGAATAGTCTCTTTTCATCTTGTGTCCTTTATATCATACTTTTCGTTCCCAAAAGCTTTCCGACCGGGCCCCAGTTTGGAAATGTGACGTAGGCCTATAGCTAACCAGGAGTGTACACTCAGGCCGAAGCTTAGCTAGACCCCCTTTTTAGACAGTCCTGTTTATTTTTGTTTGTTCCTCGTAATCGTTGAAGTTGCGTAATACGGCTTACGTCACGTTTTCAAACCGAGGCCCGGCCGGGCAGCTTTCGGGAACGAAAGGTATGATATAAAAGATATCAAACTACACACGACGTAAAAAGACATTATTTCTGTATATTTTTACGTATACATCGTTTCCACAAACAGCCCGGCCTGGCCCTAGTTTGGAAATGTGACGTTAGTATATATATAGCCGGAAAGCATAAGGCTTAAATTAACCAAAAACAAACAAACAACAAACACAGAGATGAACCCCTACTCTTTTCGATAAGTGCGGTGGTGGGTTCTTTTTATACCCCCTTTCCACTAGGACGGCGCTCTCGTCGCGCTCTCTTTGCGACCTGAAATTTGACATATCGCTAAACGAATTGTATAGAAAAGAAACGAGTCTTTTGACACTTTGTATGATCTGTTGTCTTTTCAGTCACTTTTGTATGATATACCCAGTGTGAAAGCGAAGGATACACATATCCTATTTAGGTCGCGGTGAGAGCGCATCGCGATCGCAGTCTAGTGGAAAGGGGGGCTTAAAGTTTAAAGGTGGGGTCACACATGCGTAAATATTCAAGTCCGTTTGAGGTGCGTATGAAGCTCTTAGTCTCTACCAGGCTCCGGGGGTCGTGGAAAAAATAGTACAAATTGGACAAATATAGATACATAACATGCCAGATGAGTTAGCTGACCGAGAAGTATGGTTAGCGACCCAGCTAACTCGTCCGACATGTTACCTGTTTAAGTTTGTCCAATTTGTATTATTTTTACAACGACCTGTGGAGACTGGTGGAGGCAAATACTCCCATGCGCGCCTCATACGGACGTAAATATATACGCAGGTGTGACCCCACCTTTACGTGCTCGAGATGTGGCTTTCCTTTCTCATCACACACGGGATCTCCGTCATACCGCCTTTCCACTGGGACGGCGCTCTCGCCGCGCTCTCTCTGCGATCTGAAATTTGACGTATCGCTCAACTAATTGTATAGACAAGAAACGTGTCTTTTAACACTTTGTGTGTTCTGTTGTCTTTTCAGTCACACTTTTACATTTTGTATGATATACCCAGTGTGAAAGCGAAGGATACACATATCCTATTTAGGTCGCAGTGAAAGCGCATCGCGATCGCAAAGGGGGCTTAAGAGTGCTCGAGGTGTGGCTCTCGTGTCTCGTCAAACACGCGATCTCCGTCATTACGTCTCAACCTTTGGTTCCGACAAGCCGACAAGCCGATGACCTGTCACCTTGTTTTAAAGTGCCTCGCGCAGAAATGCAAGTCGTTTGAAAATATGATGACCTGTGGCACTACACTGCGAAAGCGAGTTTTTGTTTTGAATTGATGCATCGTATGCAACGGCGTAATTATTATAGTAATCATATGATATCATGCGACCGGGTCCTTTTGCATGCATCAGTGAGGATGTATACTGTCGCTCTCAATCATTTGGCTCATAAATCGCCTAGCCCAGCCCACTGAACCATTACAAATGTTGCAAAATGTGCATGATGCTACAATGCTACCATAACTTACAACCTAGTAGAAATATAATATTCCATACGTCTTGAATATTTCTAAAGGCTTACATAATTGAGAAGTGTGAAATATCTTAGAAAATGTCTATAAAGAATTGAGACCACTTGTAAATAATGACAATAACTACCCCTGCTGTGACTTGGGCTGGACTACTCTAACGTGAAAGGAATTTAGGGTGCCAAAATGTTACAAATAATTGTAAATAATGGCAAATAATATACGTCTGATGACGTATGAATATCATCATTCCACATCATAGATGCTTGCAAAAGTTTTACACAACCAGCGAAATATCTATAAACTTGACAGAACGTTCAAAATATTTCCACAATTTTTTTATAGTAATCATATTGTTACCATCGCGCGACCGCATTCTTTTGGTAACGCATCAGTGAGGTCGGGTGTTGTCGCTGCCATTGGTGACAACAACCAGGCACCTAGCAACATCCTAACAACTGTCAAATTGTACTTCGCATTGTAAATTACGTATGCTAGGCCCCCTTTCCACTAGACGGCGAACGCGCTGCGCTCTCACTGCGACCTAAATAGGATATGTGTATTCTTCGCTTTCACACTGGGCACTAGTGTATCATGCAAAACGTAAAAGTGTGACTGAGAAGACACAGAAAGTGTAAAAAGATTGGTTTCTTTTCTATACAATCCGTTGAGGGATATGTCAAATATTAGGTCGCAGAGCAGCCGCCCAGCCACGTCGAGAGTTCGAGGCAGTTTTATTTTCCTTCCAACAGCGGCACTTAAAATAAAGTATCTGTCCATTTTGTACCCGGAGGCCTCGCCTTAGACTGTATTGTAGGAAATGGGGTATCCTACCGAGGAACATTTTCTGTGACCGAAACGGGCAAGACGTGCCAACGCTGGGACAGTCAGACACCGCACGATCACAGCAGGACACCCGAGAATTACCCGTCCTCCGGATTGGAGCAGACCTCAGCCTGCCGGAATCCGGACGGCGAACCCAGAGTCTGGTGCTACACCACGGACCCCGGCACGAGGTGGGACTGGTGTGACGCGCCATCCTGCGGTAAGGTTCGATTCTGTTTCTACTTAATACTTAAGAACCTGTCACCCAGGGGACGGTAGACTCTTCGACTAAGAGGGGTGGGGAAACATTTACCTTTGATAGCGTGGACTACCCGTTTTTTTGCCGAATTCTACGATCCCCGCACCCCCTTCGGAAGGCTTAGTGGAGACCAGTAAATGTTGCAATGCCACTAAGGTGCACTCTCACTGCACTTGGGTCGCACATGCGTTACTGTGGAATTCGAAAGATACTTAACGAATTTCAGAGATAAAGAACAAATGTTCTTACTTTTTGTGTATTTCGTCGTCTTCTAAGTCATACCCGTACGTATTACGCAATATCTAAATTATAAAAAATCCGAGAAAATAACAAAACAGTGACGCAGCGAACGAACCCCGCAGTTACGCAAGCTTGACGCAGGTGCAGTGAGAGTGCACCTTAACCGTCCTCTCGCCTGGTACAGGTGTAAATGTCGCCCTTGGGAAACAGCTCAACATCTAGCAGCTCATCTGAC
>NC_049986.1:17305596-17311841 GCF_000003815.2 Branchiostoma floridae | reverse complement strand
CTATGGGTCCACCGGTTCCTGTACACAGACGTTACAGGAAGCTGATCCCAGCTGGTGGGTGGATCTGGGTCAATCGTACATGGTTGGCAGGTATGTGTACGTTATGGGTGTGCAACGATAGGTCATGTGTGGCCAGTTAACTAACTATTAACGTGTTATCCAACTGGTGTGAATACCATAAGCATAAAATCCGCACAAACAAAAGCATGCAAGGGGACACAGCACACACTCACACGCGCGCACACACACACAAATGCACAAACTCCTCCAACACACATACACCTATACACACCCCCACGCACCCATACCCCCATATAAATATACATATACTTACTAATACAACTAAGCGAACAATGATATAGGGTGTTACCGGTTTTATATATAGGGTTTTCTTTCAAAAGAAAACTGTGGGAATGTCTAGGCAACCCTTACGCATGGTAAATTAGTCATACACGTGTATATACAGACCCTGACCTCTCATTGCAAATATTGTTGTCGATGATATGATGTTATATACTCCATTTTAGATGATATGTAAGTTATCCTACACCATGTGCAGGGTTCTCCCCAGAATTTTTTAGTATAGTGGAGGGGCTGGCAAAAATAACCCGCACCAACACGCTGCTCTTTCATGTAAATGGGTTCATTTTGCAAAGACAGAAGGTGTCAAATACTACAAGTATAATATATCATTGTGATTCCATTGTTGTGAAGTGGCAAAATGACTATTGTTTTGATCATAGCCCATTCACAAGTTTTTGCAGACAATAGTCACAATGCCCACTGGAAAAGTGATGCCACTTGGCACAAAAATCTGTGAATTTTCATTGATTTTAGCAAAACTAACCAAGAAAATAGGGAAGAAACACTAAATTTCAAAAGTAGTATAGTGGAGCTGGGCTAGGAGTATAGTGGAGGACCTCCCTTATTCCATCCTTTGGGGAGGACCCTGCCATGTACATACAAATGTTCTTCTTTTTTAATCTGTATTGTTTATGTGTTTGTCAGCAGGGCTAGCCCTTTGTAATAGCCATAGGCTAGTTGGGCAGCCCTGGCTGTGTGTTCGGTGCAGCCAAACCAATAAATAAATAAATAAATAGGGTGTTAATACGGTGTTCCAAATACTTATATATCAGTTATTGACAAGTGCCATTGCATTGCCTTTGATATCTACAGAGTGATCATCATTAACCGCGGGGACTGTTGTCAGGAGCGAATCAACCCCTTCAACATCCACATCGGAGATTCCGAGCTCATTCACACGAATCCCAAGTGTGGAGGTGACCATCAAATCGACGTGAGCCAGCCGTCCATTTCCGTCCCGTGTGAGGGGATGAAGGGGCGCTACGTAGGCGTCCGTCTTCCCGGACCCTCCCGAACACTGACCTTGTGTGAAGTACATATCTCGGGTAGGTCTTTTTCCCTACAGTCACTTTATCTTTTTAAAAGATTATAATTAGGAAATATAACATTATGTATGTGTATGTATACAGTCAAGAAGGTTGAGGAAAACGGTTAGATAGTTAGGCTAATATCCCCGTCACATTACACGAAAATCGATCGGACGATAAGTCTGATCTGCGATCTCAAAATGACATTCGACTGTTGGCATTAGTACATCCGGGAACTGATGAGGCTGCTACCAGTTGAGCTACAGGGACATCCCTGGGTGTGGCAGAATAAACAGCATTAATGAGAAATTGTTGCCATTCACAGGTATCGTGAAGTGCTCCCCTGGGTATTTCCGCTGTGCAGACAAATACACCTGCATATTGTCATGGAGACGCTGTGACGGGACCTCAGACTGTCCGGACCGCAGCGACGAGGAAAGATGTGGTAAGTTACCGTATCATGGGGTCAGTCACATCGGTGCCTATAATTACTTCTGGTTGCATGCATAATTTAGTGCTTTAAAGATGAAATCAACTCCAGAATCGGGTGGTCTTTTATTTTTCTGAATTCGAGCAATGAATAGAATTGACAACTTGATATTGAGTTTGACCATGCAGCAGTTGCACTAGAGAGCATTCTGATACTGGCGAAGTGTCATAAGACAGCGAATGCTGTCTAAAACTTTTAAGTGTTTTCCACTTCCTTTTACCTTCAGGTAAAATGTCAATGCCTTGTTTCTTCAGGTTGCATCAGCCGACGTGTCGACGAATAACATGGAATCCTTTTGATTCACTTTTCAGTGTGCTCGAGAATTCCCGAGGATTTCCAGCTCAACAGCAGACTCACCATGTTACCGAACCCGATGAAGCAGACGACAGCCGAGGAGATACGGAACTCCTCTGCCGTGGAGCTTCTCAACAGTTCCTACAGCATCGCGGGGGAACACCATCCGGAGTTACGAGAATTCGTATCTACTGTAATTTTTCCAGGATGCAATGTGACTAAAGAGAACCTTCACCACTGTCCGTCTTCAAACATCACGGCCTCATGCGTGTAAGTAGCCAATACATCTACTGGAAAAATCTCCTGAAGAAGGTGTACCACAGGAAAGACATGGTCCAAAGTGCTAAACACCATCCGATGCATTGGTTCCGGTGTCAGTTCTATAGTATTCAGCCCTTCGGATGCAGTTTTGCCCTCAGTAGGCAGTAGATCTTCTTGGAATAGATAAGAATCCGGGGTAATGATATCGTACCTAGCCGCGTCCGCGTCTGGTCGTGAATCAATTATTTGTCATCAAGGAATGTTGCCCATCAACCATTGGGGCATTCATTCTCTACGTATTCGTTTTCTTCGCTCTTAAGTACGCGTAAAACATCGCATTGTGACATATCAATGAGGTTAAATCTTCCTTGGATATATATATCCTCACGATATGCATCGAATGGTATTGAGCTTAGTTCTTTCCCTAATTAGTGGAAGACAGCTGCTGCCATGCCGTTCTTGGTGTGAGGAAGTGTTCAGCATGAGTGAAGCCCTGATGAGGGACCTGCTGCCTCCATGTGAGCTGTTCCCGTCACCACAGCACGCCTGTTGGAACCCTGAACCAGCAGTGAAAGATACGGAAGGTGGGAGTCAGAACTGCAATAATATTTTTTCGCCAGGCGACTGTCATGTGGTAGTGTGGCTTTAGTGGCAGGTAACGTTAACAATTTCCCGTCGTCTTTCCTTCTTTTTACTACATAGAAGTTTATTTGCAAGTTCTTGCCCGAGGGCTAATTGCAACATAAAGCATACAGAAGATATAGTAAACATACATAAAGTAATTTGGTATAGATAACAATGGTGACAAGTGTAAACAAGTGACTATTCTAACAATGATATTGACTGCTGAGAGCTACAATCTATGCATTTGGGGTTTGACTTCTTTTCTGGAAGCAGTGGAAGACGAAATACCCCACTTTTTCTATGATGAGTGGGTTATGTGACGTCAACAGCTTTATAGTTTTGTTTTCGTCGGTAAGCGTTTCGAAATTTTTGTGTGTTTTGCAAACCTTGAGTTTTTTGCAAACCTCTTCAAATAACTCCTTTCTTTCCTGGTCATTGGAGAGGCAGTTAGAAAAAAAATGTATTTCGTCTTCCACCGGTTTTGCAATACAATGGTTGCAGGTTCTTTCGCCCACAGGTAGCTCACTTCTTTATACTCAGTTTGCTATCATGGCACTGGCACAAACTACCGTGGAGCATGGAGTACAACTACTTCCGGGGCAAAGAGTCTTGAGTGGTCAGATGATAACTACAAGGCAGAGTACCCCTGGGCTAACCTGGACAAGAACTACTGCCGTAACCCTACCGGTCTGGAGCGGCCATTTTGTTTAACCGAGGACGGTAACTTGATGTTAGTATTATTTATATCTTCCTTAATTTTGTATTTCGCTTAGTTCAGTTATGTCTATGTCTTTGTATATATGTATAGTGATATAATGTTCATACCTGTGGTCTTGAGTGCGTCACCACTATGTCTGTCTTCTATGTCCTCTATGTCTGAATAAAAAAAAAAAAAAATAAATAAAAATGTTTCTATTGTACTACATTTAGATTCCGTTAGCTGTGCAGACAGAGGGCCTCCAATCTACGGCAAGAGAACTCCGAGCAAGAGGTTCTACCTGTTGGAAGAAAAGGTGACGTACACGTGTAACGACGGCTACATGCTGGAGTACGGTTATCCTCGGGAAGTCAGGTGCCGCCAGGGGAACTCCTCGTCCGCCGGCGTCTGGGAATATCACATGCCCACTTGTTCAGGTGTTTAGTCCTTGCCTTAAACTTTCTAATTCTGGTTTCTCACGGTTTCCACATTTACTCAAGTATCATTGAGAATAGTTCTTGACGTAGAAAGGTCATTCACATTGTTTTGTTTTTCCTCCAGTCGTCTGTAAATAAGACAGAGATCATTTTTGTATGCTATTCTGCACACGTATTTCCTATCTTTGTCATACATGTAGGCGACATTAATTAGGTTAAACATTGTCCACAGATTGCTGCTGTGCCCAAGAAAAGCTCCTTACGCACATTGTAATTCATAGCAAAACGTGTCAGGCTATACCAGTACGGAATCACATTTTGACATCATTTTCTGACAAGCTTGGTCACCCTCTGTTTAGTAAACTATAAGCGACGGCTGCAAAAGGAGCTACTAGGGACCTACAGTGCGAGTCTGGCACCTGACGAAAATGTCACCATCAACTTCTGGGGGGAAGTGGAACAAATCGTCAACTTGGTAAGTACTATTTCTTACATATCTGAGGATCCTTTTCGTTTCCAAGAATATTATTGATAAGCAAAATCATTATGGATGCTGAAATGCATCAGTGCACAACAAGATTAATGCTATGATTTTTGTTTGTTTCAAATTTCAGGATGAAAAGAAGGAGCAGCTTCTTGCTTCTTTGATCATCGATTTCGTAAGTTTGCACAGCCTATGTAGCCTATGGTACACAATTTCTCTCAGTCACTGGCTGTCGATCTCTAAGCCAGGAGACCATTTTTGGAAATATAGCAATATGCGCTTAGTAGTATTTAGTACTATGAAATTCAACCCAATAGGAGCTCGAGCTCATGGTTCTCTGTCACCATGAAAACTAATCATCAACGCCTCCAACACCACGGTAACAGGTAGTTGTCCGTTAGGCAGTTTTTGCACATGCCACGTATCAACGGATTCTATTGACTGACGTTCACAATTACGATTCACAATCTTTTGCCCCTTATTTCGGAAAAAACGTTATTACAACTTTTCCAGCTATCACACTTTACGTCCTAAAATACTATTCAGGGCTAAATAAATGTTCTAAATATTCAAGTCTTTACATGTAGTCTATATGTCTAGTTATGTCCCTTTGGATCATGGAGAACAAGTTTTGTTGAGACGTAATTATCTTTATCCTATTAGACATGGTACGACGCTAGGCTGAAGTGGAACCCAAAGTATTACGGTGATATCGAGACATTCAGCGTTCCTGGCAAGGATATTTGGATCCCAGCATTCACTCTCAAGAGGAAGTAGGTGGAAAGGCTTTGTTCAATCAACCAGATTGATATAAATTAAAGCATTCATTAAATCTATTTCATTATAAGATAAAGGCGTATGCCTTACTTGGCCAAGGTTTCAACCCCTATGACTGGTGGAAAATTCCTTGTCCAAAGCAAGACGCGTTGCAAAATTGAAACAAATCGAGACAATGTTAAAACCCCCGACAGGCCATTAGAAAGGCACTTCTCTCATGTGAAAATGAGTACCTAGCTTTGGTTAGAGGATAGAACATAAATGGAGGTCCGGGAACACGTATAAGTACCCACCTCAGTAATGGAAAGGCGTAAGGTTCCATTCCGGTGGGAGTGAAGCAAATCTGTCCAGATATGCATCTTGTACTGTTCAGTGGCAGTTTTACTGGGTATGCAGTACAAACAAACGAATATAAAAAGTTACAGGAATCTCTTTGTGATCTACGTTCCAGTGCTAACCCCCTCCACCAAGGCCTACCAAAGGACGTACCGGTGCGTGTGAGCAGCACCGGTCTGGTACAGTGGAGAGTGGAAACGCTGACCACCACCGTGTGTGATGCTGACCCCTTCCTCTTCCCCGCAGATACCATGGAATGCGAAGTCTGTTTTTCTGCATCCACGGCAATCGAGCAAACAATACGTAAGTGTTTCGGATATTCCATAGGACTCTAAATCTGGTAGCAATATGTTCTGGTATGACGCCAAGTATCAATTAATCAAGCAACTGGAAAAATCTTAGCCTGGGTACCATTTGATTTCTAACGGGCTCCTTACACTACCTACCCTAAAAA
>NC_049986.1:17302931-17305496 GCF_000003815.2 Branchiostoma floridae | reverse complement strand
AAATAGGATGGTACTCAGGCTAGAAAAATCTGATGTCCCCATGTTGATTTTCCAAATCACATCCAGTTGCTTGAGTAATTGCTATTTGGCGTATCTTATTACCTGGATGTCTAAACTTCTTTGACGTTTTGGTATAGCGTTTATAGACGTTAGATACATCTTACTATGTACCACATGTGTATATAACCAGCACGCCTGGATGATGATGATGATGTATATATCTACATATAATATAACTACAGAATGCTACGAGGAAAGCTCCGCATTAGATGTACAAGTGCGTCATCCTTGTGGATCTTACTCCCCTTCAAAAGCGGAGGGAGAATGGTACCGCAGGGATATGACCTCCGCAAAACATCAGAAGGAGGCGTGCTTCTCTCTTCAACTGTCAAGGATCCCCACATTCCACATCGCCACGACTGTTGGACCCTGCATCATCCTGATTGTGCTGATGACCATCACCTTCATCATGCCCATAGGAGAAGGAGACCGGATCTCCTTCGGAGTGACCATTCAACTGTCTATGGTCGTCTCTCTTGTGTTTGTTACAGACGTTATTCCTGTCAAGGGAGCTCTACCATTTTTCGGTGAGTGCAAACATTTGATTTAACCATACCATTTTGCAAGCAATTATTAAATGCATTCCGTTTGAATTGGATTTCGTCAAATTTCTGGTAGCTATTACTGGATTTATCATCTGTAATTTTCCAGCCACGCTGATCATCGTGTGCATGGGCCTGATGGGACTGTTCCTCTTTCTCACCATGGCCGTCATCTTCATTCACGGCAAAGAGGGGAGCCTGTCTCCCACGGCGAGGGTTATTTTCCTCCGCTACACAGCAAGGTACTGAATTCGTCTGTCGTATCCAATCATATGATGAAATCATTCATTTAAGACGCTTAAGCTTCTTGATGATGTATTTCTTTCAGTCTTAGTCGTCAAGTTGAACCTTTGCTTGCAGCCTTACTTACTGGTCCTTTGATGGCAACTTCTGAAGATAGCGTAAACATTCAAAGGCGTAGTGAGTCACTGAATCCATTCCTTGTTTTCGTAGGAACGACTGAAAATGTGGAATATCTCGATAGTCACTTTCTGATATGGAGAAATCTTAGGCCAATTACAGGCGCACAAGTGCTGTGATATGCTTTGCAGACACTTGCACAATGAGGAACGTCATTTGTAAAAATGTTTTACATTTGCATAGGATATTACTTCTGGGAGATCTCATGGAGGACAAGCAAGCCAGCGCCGGTACCGCGGGCGGTGACGATCCCCTGACCAACCACGCTGCCGTAGAGCTGACCATCGCCTTTGACGACAATGGCATGGTGGCTAAGGATGGAAGAAGCGCCCCTGAAATGTGGATGTGGGGTGGTGGAAGATCCAGGATAATTGGACGGGCGTTTCAGCCTCCTACAGGGCGTAGGTCCACTGGATCCTCGGGAGAGAATGAGCTGACCAGGACGGTGAGGAAAGGAAACGAGGATCTGATCAAGGCCGTGAAGATCGGAACGGAGAAGATGGGCGAAAGGTTCACCGAGTTGAAGAACGAGATGAAGGAGCTGACCAAGGCAGTAAAGAACGAGGAGGTGGTGTCCGACTACACCTTGCTGGCGAAGGTTCTGGACAGGCTGTGTCTGATCCTGTACGTCATCAGCATCGTGGCAGCCATTCCATTGACCAGGTATTTGAGCAGGTAAACAGTATGATGTAGCTCCAAAAGTGCACTGATGTGGTAAATGTATAAGTCGAACTATTTGCAATTTTCATCAAGCAGCATAGTTATTTTAATACTATCAATTCAATAAGATTAAGATTTTTCAGCCCTGTTGTGGGATAAGCTGACGTTGTTGAAATGTGTGTCAAGTATTGATCCTTTGCCATTAAAGCATTGTGTTTGTTACTTAGATTAGAAAAATCATTTTAAATGTGTGATGATGTGAAAATTCAGCAAACGTTGCAATGGAAATGGTCAACTACCAAGACGCTTAAGAGGCTTTTGCAGAATGCTACCTAATGTTATGTGTTTGACACATAATGAGATAATAGGTCAAGCTGTCAATCTGAGAATCATTAGATCCACAACTGCGATGTCAAAACTAAAATTTATGGGTTAGATACTTTTTAACATCTGATCTACTGGTATGTACAGTTAATTTCATGTTTGCCATATGTAGCCAGAGTCCTATGGAGAACTTGCATCTTCAAATATGTAACGTTAGATCTATTACCTTGCAGTTTCAGTAGAATACATTAGGATATCTCAATCACCGTAACAACGTTGAGTTCGGACCCAGAAATGGATATAGCGGTGCTGAAATACTGTGATGTATTCTAATGCTTTCTTTACAATAAAGCAAAATCAAGTCGTAAAACTGGTGATTGCAGTGACACTAACCTTGGGGCGAATTGGATACTGATACAAATTGGATTTGACGCTCTTGGGACAACCTAAAACTGATGCGTGCGCGCCCAAAATAAAAGGTGGGCATAAGTTTTGAAGCTAAGTGATCACGAATGTTGGGAAATCATGATACATCAAGATCACGGTATTCGTTCGTTTC
>NC_049986.1:17299342-17302831 GCF_000003815.2 Branchiostoma floridae | reverse complement strand
CATAGGGCAGCCGAATTTTAACCTCCTTGCTTAAGTATACTTTTGCAGGGAAGAATTACTAGGCTTTTAACTTGCTTGAGGCACCTTCTCCCGACAACACGGAATAACCATTCTGCATCCCATCCGAAAGCTGGTGCCGCTAGCCTCCTTAGGGATTTTCATACCTAGGGATCTCAAAATGACAGTCACATATTCTTTAGTGTATGAATTTATTGTATGCAATGAAATTGGCGATACTTTCTCTAATGACGTCCACTGAAAACACCATCCACGAAACTAATCGAAATACCGTGGATTCATTAGATACCAATCAAAGGCACGCGAAATTCCAATCTGCTACCTTATAAAGGTGAGTTTTCATGATCGATACAGGAGAACTTTAACCGGATAACTATTGCTTCGGATTTAGACATCATTACAGCTTGACAAATTTGTACATTGTCAAAGTCGTGGACTAACAGAACAGTTATACTTATAGAGACTCACTCAATAGTATTGACACGACAAGTATAACATATCATATTCATTTCACTGTCAACACTAACTAACAAACCACAATTGTCTAAGTGGAACTTAAAGCAATATTGTACATTTTTTTGTAACAGCCAGGATTAACTGATATCATATCTCACATATCACGAGTTAAGTTACCAATACCAGACTCAATGTGGAATATTTCATAATATAAAGAAAAAAGTACAATACGTTTATAGATTTTTCACTTGTAGTAGTACATAGTTAAGATAGAGTTAAGAGACTGTTACTGCCCTTACTTTCCTTATTCCTAACACCCTGTCGTTTGATTTTCGAGATATCTTACTTTTGGTCAGGTCCTATCGGTTCAATTGTAAAACCGGACCTCCTGAAGATATTCCTCCCTCCTTTATTCAAGTAGCAGACAAAACGACCACAAGACGTGTCACAAGAAAGACTCGAACTGGCCGCCATCTTCCGCCGGTTCGTCCGACAAGGTCACCTTGACTGTGGGGAGCATCACGTGATCAGGCACACGTTCGATGGTCTCGTTCCCAACATCGAAGCTGATGGAAGGTGCCTTCCCCCGATATCTACAGTACGGTGGAAAAATAACAGTGAAAATGTTTGAGACCCTGAGACATGGTGTTGAAAACATATACATTAACACTTTTACCAAGCAAGGATAATCTTCTCATAGTTTGGTCAATCTAGAGAAATGGATTCTTAAGAAATGCCAACCATTGGTCAGCCAGGATTGGGGTTAACGTTGGTAAAGTTGCGGTCTAATTGTCGCCCGATTTAGTCAAAACGTATACGTAATTTCCATTGAAAATGCGGACATTACCCAAAGTGGACGATAATGGGTACCAGGCGGTAATGAGTACCGGTATGTTACAGATTTTTTGGCACGTTTAACCTAGCGGTCCTAGCGGTCACGTGTATAAGATAGATAGTAGTGGGGGGTGGGTCATTATTTCTAAAGAAGGCAATTTTGCGTTCCGCAGTTTATCTTCCGCAGTTTTTGCTCTCTTGGGCTTAACTTTGAACTTTTAAGTATTGTACGGTGCATATTGTACATGTCATTGCAAAACGTTCCTTGGAAGTGGCCCGTGCTTACTTAGGGGGAGGGGTGTCCAAAACTTCCTCGAATACCTCTGTAGCGTTGGAAGCATAGCTTGACACGGCGCTGTAAAGTACCAGACATAAAACACTTAGACAGACACTGCGCACTACAGTGTTGCTCTGTTCACTGGTAGGAGTTAGTGTTATTTTACCTCTGTAGCGTTGAAAGCATACTATTAGCTTGACAGCACGGCACTGTAAGGTATCAGACATAAAACACTTAGACAGAGACTGCGCACTACAATGTCACTCAGACTGTTCTCTGGTTAGTGTTCTTTTGTCATTCAGAAGGTTACCCAGTATTCAGTAACGAAGTCCTTCTGACAGGTGTTTAACGTTCTCGTTAAGTACCTTTCATAAGGCTATTTCATACCTTGATGACGCCATCGATGAAGCCGAGAGGCGAGTGAAGTTGTTACCGGTGGCTTGCAGTCTGCCGACGCCAGGGGGCGCAAGGAAGGTGTTTGTCATTTTCTGTCCCTCTTTCAGCAGCTCTTTCAAACTCTTCTGAAGTTCACGGATTCGTTCCTCTTTCTGTATCATAGTCGGAGACAAAACAGATTTGTTGAAAACTGTTATGGACAGATAAAACAAGAATGTCAAAAGGACAGCTGTAGAATTTCTTTTCTATATTTCGATTATTGGTCCACCATTTACCTGTGTTATCTGCTTCTTCATCGTATCGTTTTCCTCCTGTAGTCTTTTCTGTTTCTCCTCCTCCTCTTGCGTTACTCCAGGGGCCTGGAGAGGCTGAGACGTCTCCTCTATGCTCTTCTGTTTGTAGTTCATGATCTGTGGGGGAAACACCGATTGTAAAATATTTATCATTGTCATTACTATATAATCATTCACGAAACAACACAAGAGAGCTTCGCGGTTTGGGGCATGTGATGTCTTTAAATTGCTCTGTAAATGGAGATTTATTCGTTGTACAAACATATCGACGGCCATGCAGAACGCAGTGAGGCCGAAATCTTGTAGCAGAAAAGGTGAGGAGAAGGGGGTGTAGTGGTACTGTAGTAAATTAAAGAATGGTTAGAAGTTTGAGATCATAAGAAACTGTTAGTTGTTAATAAAGCAAGCCGGAAAGGGCCGGGAACGGTGCGTCGGCGAGAAACTCTAATTCAGTACTAAAATCTCTGAAATCTAAGTAAGATTTAAGTAAGATTTAAGGATCTGTTAGATCCTTCCTGTACCTTTGGGATGAAGATGAGTCCGAGAGTGATGACAGTGCAGAACAGGATGGCCAGAGACGTGAAGGCGAAGGTGGCGTCCTGCTGGCTGCTGATGAGGATAGTGACTGGCGCTGTGATGAGGCACAGGACCTGAGGGAGGCAGCAGAGTCGGCATGTCTCATCAAACTGTACAAGTTCATCTCATACCGTGTGCCCTTGCTAGTGGATAGGAGGTCAAGAGGTCACGGGTTCAATTCCTGGCTAGACGTATTGTTGGGAAAGGCACTTTACATGAACTCCATCGCGCCACCCAGGTATAAAGATAGGTACAAGCGGAGGGAGCGGGATATGGGTTGGCCTTCCAATGCCATGCCCTAGCCACAGTTCGTAGCAACCCACTACCGCTACGGTTTATCTTATATGGTATTTTCTCTCACTCGACAAGACAGTACAAGATTAATCACTGGCATGTATACAAAAATAAATATTGTCCAGCAGCGATACATTTGGAACCGCAATAAGTCACGTTTGGGACAGCAGCGACACCAAGCTGCAATGTGGAATAGAACCAGTCAGTATTGCTGTAAGTAAGTGACAGATCTAGACGGTCTCCAAAACGTCGGCTGTGATTGGTACTTATACGTTTTTGTGAAGTTATACGTAGTTGTGAATACGTGTACAAAAAACAACAACTTTGTACAGTGATTTTCCAGTC
>NC_049986.1:17274945-17299242 GCF_000003815.2 Branchiostoma floridae | reverse complement strand
CTTTCAGTCGGATTAACTATTCACAGAGGGAGATAAAAAACTGAGGGACATTTCAACCTTGCAAAGGCTTAACTGGTCACAATCAGCTGCACTTACTGTATAAAATATACATTAAAGATTCTGATCTGAAGACCTATGATTCTGGATCCTTCTATCAACGAGAAAGACAACTGACCGATTCTGACTTGGTAGACAGTGTTAGGTCGGATCCCGTCAGAACCATCGATCATGAGATAGTGCAAGTTAATGATCATCGGCAGTCATTATCGGAGATGTCACACAAGTCACCATCAGTACAAAACCCTTGTCAAAGGGCGCCAACACAATCATGGACAGTACATTAGTGTGCTTGACCCCAACGGCAGTCTATCATTAGGTATCAAATCAAGTACTTGCCATCCAAGTTATCATTTTTGTCAACCTATTTGATATTCGGACCCAAATGATAGCTCAGCCAATGAAGCAAAAGAACATGAAAAGATGGGAAATGTCGTCACGTCATCTGACAACCAGCCAAGAAAACCACACAAACCATGGATAGAGAAGTCCTCTTGCTTATACCGCGGTTCATTCATTCGTTCAGTACCCTTGTAGTGGTACGGGTTCAGCCCCAACCAAGATTTCCTGATCCAGAATTGGACCGGGCTTTCCCAGTTACACGACCTTACACCTTTCTAACGCACCGGACATGACAGAATGAAGACTAGGCCAATGAGGCAAACAAACAAAGAATATTTGTAGAATCATATCCCATTCAGTAAATTTTTCTCCTCAACTATACTAATATTCTAATATAAGATCAAATGATGAATACTATAAGCAGAGTTGTGCATAGAAAAGATGTAGCAATTTGGAGTCTTTTCTGTAGCAATTTGGAGTAGAGTAGAGATGGAAAATAAAAACATAATAGTGCAAATTAGTTGACAGATATGCAACCATGCTCTAATTGGTCGATTTGCTATTTGCCATGCCATCATTGGTTTAACTGCTAAATTATGATCGACAGTCTTTTGTTTGCCACATTGGCTTGTTTTTTATCTATCATGCCCGCTGCGTATCAAAGAAAGGTGTATTCACTCAACTGTGAGGCTGCTACCAGGGACATCCCTATACCTTGGTTCACTTACCACTATGTTGTAGATGCTCATTCCGACGTATCGCGTGTCGTTGATGTCTTTTATGTTGACGTCACGGGTTTCGTAGGCCAGGAAGACCCCGAACAGCAGGAGGAGACCCTTGTAGCCGTACAGAACACCTAGAGGTCAACACCGGAGACATCAGTGTATCTAAAACACAACGCAAATATACAACTACGAGACAGCTAGCTAGTAGTAACAACAGGAGATATGCAAGTATTTACCCAGTCAATTAATAAATCAATCAATCTATCTACAAATCAATTAATAAATCCGTCATACAACAATCAATCTGTTGAAGGGAAAGAGACACATAATATAAGATAAAGAAAGTAATGTATACACATGTATGTGCTCACCAAGCCATATGGTGAAGTTGTCACAGGTGCAGTGTTCCAGTTTGGGCTGGATAACGATGTCATCGCTTCCTTCAGGCACTTCTTGCGGAAACTCCTCCAGATACCTACGTACAGGGTAACGGGAAACAGAGTTAGGAATGGGGAACTACAGTGATGAAAATGACATTCATAAGAAACAAAGTCAGCCCCTGGAATTCTAAAAAGCTGTCAAGGATTCAAACCTACAGCATTTTTATCCCCCAGAGCTATCCACCGCTCAAAAACCCTGACATAGTATACCAACAAGGGTTATCAACACCAGGCAGTCGCTGCAGCACCGCAGAAAACTACTAGGGGTTCAAATATAGAACTTGACCTTCGTTTTTCCGACCCTCATCACAACAAATTCTACGAGAATCCATCCACCGCTACTCAAATCATACTGTCCACACAAACAGATACATACAGCCAGACATACAAACGGTATTGAAAATATAACGTTCTTGGCGAAGGTAGAAATTGAGGATACGAGGAGAACCCAGATTTAATTAAGATTCCTCTTTATCTTTCAGTTTTAGTCCATACAGTCTTCTTCATAAGGTAGGATTCCGAGAAGCAACCTCTCCTAAAGACCTTGCCATTCGATCAAAATGCCATCGCATGATTGACATGCGATTTGTAGCATTTGCCTTTCACCATTGAAATACTACTTTGTGAATGACATGTTATCTGTAAAGCATACCTCGTCATGGGGTTTGTCAACTGCCAGACTGTCATGATGATGACGTCAACCGCTAAAAATAGTCCTAGCAGAGCGTAGAGTTTCCACGCCTCCACTACCTGTAAGGAATCATCAGGAGCAATGGTGGTTTATGTTGTCATTCCCAATATGGAAAACATATGAAGATCTAAGAAATGATATGAACGTACCAATAAGCTTGCTCAACATGTGATGACGCAGCAAAAGTACGTTTACTTGAATTGCACTGTAGTTTACAATAAACAAGGTATTATCGTCATTTACATAAGCAGCATACATTCTGTTGTTCTACAATCATATAAAAACGTTTCATTTACCTTTCTTCCGTATAAATCATGTATTGGGTATGATAAAATGGAATAAAAGTCCGAGGGAACAACTATTATGTATGCAGGAAGATACAGATGTCAAGAGTCTATATTCTACGAGAAAAAACACATCGGAGAACTGGACCTTGTCCTCCTCTCGTGCCCTGGTGGTGAGTCTGTGAACTCGCCAGATCTTGGAGAACATCGATCCTACAGCCAGGGTGAAGCCAACAACAAGTACCCACGTCCGGGCCTACAGGAGACAAAGGTGCAACATTATACTAGCGCTTATATAACATCACTGATGTCCAGAATGCTCATGCCCTTAAAGCACACAATATCACAGTACACATATACTGACAATATCATGCAACAAGAACATGTTACAGTCTAATGTAATAAAGGCAACATACTAAAAGTTGAGTTTAACTTTCACAAACCTAAGCTGATAGACAATGACAATTGATGATGATCTTAAGATTTGCATGTTCTTGCCCATATGGACTAAATGCAGTGAATGATTCGATAGTGTTGCATGGAATACTAAAGACTACATACTAATACAAGTAGTGTTACAAGTGAACAGCTGGATAAACAAAAAATCTTAAGCTGTATATGTTAACAACTATTTTTACATGCCTCCGTTCCCTCTTCTTAAAACAAGTATACCAAATCACATTTTGTTGTTGTACAATGTTGACAATGACAAGACATAGTTCAGAGGGGGCTTGGTACATCCCTCTCGATGACCTTATCCATACAAACCTGCTCAACAGTTTTGCGATTTACCTGACAGATAGCTGTGAACTGGTCCTCAGACAGACTGGAGTTGTCCAGGCCGAAGAGGAAGATGCACGAGAGGCAGGTGATGCAGCCCAGCACGGCGATGTTGTTCAGACCCGGCTGGGACATGGTGATGTACCTGTAAGTACAGACTTATCTGAGTGCACAGATCTAGAGCGACTTGTTTTAAGTCATACAAATGCACGGTTTTGCTTATAATATTTATTCGGAACATACGAGTTATGAGCTGATGTTCCGGTATTATTCTTCATACTACGTAATAACCAGTCTGTCTGAATCAAATATACCACAAAACAGAATCTGCACTTGAAACTTGACAGTAAGGGTTTCCTACTAGTGGCTTCAGTTTCCCCATATCAATTTACATCTGGTATATATGAAATCACAATGACAATGGCAATGTTTATTTCAATTATATACAATCTAATTATCATATAAACCCTTAGAACCTTAATTACATATAAAAGCATGACAGAGTAGCCTTCACAAGACCTGTTCAAGCCCTAACCGTTCTAACCTTGAATAGGCTCCCTAGCTCCCCCAATGCCATACCTAACGTTTCTGTTCAGCACGTTGAACACCAGACAGCCGAACGCTGCCAGCATGGCGACAAGAGCGGAGGAACACATGCCGACATACAGCTCCATGGACACCAGCCGCAAGTCTTCAACAACCAGCGTGCGGTCATATGGCGGATGAGGACCTGCCAGAACAGTCATCAGGTCAATTGATTCGGTATCATTACCTCAATGAAAAATGGAGGAAAAGTTATTGGTGTGTCTGTTTGTCTGTCTGTCTGTCTATCTGTGTGTCTGTTTGTGTCTCTGTATATTTGTGGTCAGCATAACTCTAGAACCTCTGAATGTATGACGATGGTATTTGGTATGTGGGCAGGGATTGGGAAGACAAAGGTCAAGATCGATTTTAGGCCCCCTGGTATGTGACCTTGGTGCTACAGCAGAACTTACATTGTTCTATTTTTGAGCTGGACATGCTATGGTCTGGATTTGCTTTAAGAAGATTTGCAATTAATCTATTTATTCATTAATATGTAAACGGATAGAATTGAATGAAAGAGTTTAGGATACGACATTCGGACGGAATGATTATGAAAATGTGTATAGAGTGCATTGTAATACATAATGAAGAATGGAATTACGAAAATTCAACAGCTTGTGCTGACAGTGTTAGATTTGCAACATATTGAAGATTATACTCCTACCATTCCATCGTACGATGCTGTGATTCAGTGTCCAGTTGTTATTTTTGTTGTCGTAGTAACCGATCTTGTAGTATCGTCCATCTGTAGACATAAATGACAATTAGATTTACATAATCGTGCTCACAGTTTAGAAGCACTTGATGATGATGACCAGTTTCTTGTGAAACGAGAAAACTACTAGTATTTCATAATGACAATAACTTTATTGCACAACAATATTGTACGAGGTACAAAGTATGGAATCTACATAACTACAGTTCTATAGCTTTACTTAAGGCTTATCTAACTAATACAGGAGTTGTAGTATGGGATAATTTTCTTACAATCATTGGACATGAGTGCCAGAGACGTTTTAAGTAAGACACCGGTACCAAACATCGTGTTGTTGTTAATTGGCTCACAAGTATTGATTTTGCCGTTACCCGTTTAGTTGGGCATTGCTGATTGTAGACAAGATTGTAACCAGGAACGTCCTTCGTTAGCTGATGGGCCGACGTAAGTGCAATGACTAATTGATTGTCTAACTGAGATTACGAGCATTTTGATCCGTTATTTTGTTTCTAAACCAAGGAGCCTTGTAAGGCCATGTTGATTTGATTATATGGATGACATCCGCGCGCGCATCGGTTTTCTGTCGTATACCTTCCCAAAGGTAGCCGCTATACTGTAAATCGTACAAAGCAGCTGAAAAATCAGCAAATATATACCGCAGATCGATTGCAAAAATATCGTAAAACGGCCACTAATGTGGTAGAGTCCCAAAGTCAAAGAAGATGTGAAAGAAAATCCAGTGTTTGTTATAACATACTCTGTGTATTCAGTCAATTGCACAACCTTTCTGATCACTTATATCTCATAATAAAGGTAAATTTTATTCCCATGCTCGCACCCGTTTGGGGGCCCAGAGGATGTCATCCATACAATGAAATCAGCATGGCCTAATCGCAATGGGCCACAATAGCTGCGGTTTCATTCATTCGAAAGGACACAGAGGGATTTAAAATGTTTCTAGATGAACGATTCTTGCAATACTCAGACGCATGTTTACAGAGGAGTAAAACCATAACCTACCCCACATCTGCTCGATCTGCGTCAGAGTGAGGCGGTCTCCTGTAGACAGGAACTGTACAGGGCCCTGTCAGGTACAGACATTAAGATAAGTCGGTCATAAAGACGAAACGGACTATATCATATCACATACCATATCATATCACACCATATAAAATATCATATCATATCACATTACACCATATGATATCATATGATGTCATATCATATATCATATCATATCATCTAATATCATATGCAGAGCATACAATGATATAATTTTATTTTCACACACACGACTCCCTATAGATCAATGTACTGTCTTCGCAGACAGTTTCTTTGATCGATGATGTCTAAAAGCGATTGGCATACTTTGGGCCCAAATTCGCCGAACACAGGTACGCAACCATGCAAGAAGTTTCGAGGGACCTATTAAAGTCAGACAGCGTGTCACAGAGACTATGTCTATCTATCATAGTTTGCTTGCCTACGGAATAGGTACATTGCATGGGTGGGTTCACACTTGTGTAGTAACTACTCTGACATGTTTTATGCATATTTGCTCAATGTTTACTCTTTTTTCCAGTGACCCGTGGAGCCTGGTAAAGGCTATTAAAGAATCCCATTACGGACCTCATTCGGACTTGAATATAAACGTACGTGTGAACCCACACTATCTATATGAACTTTTGCTTACGTATCATGATAACCTTATGCATAGCCGATTATGATTTATTTATTGAACAAGCAACTTTAGCTATGGACATCAAGGATGGAAACTTTATGCTTCTAAAGCAGTATTCTGTCACCATTAATACAAAACCTAAGTACTTATACCACAAGCTCCCGCATAATCAATAGGACATAAAGACTATCACAGCCATAGAGAGATCCTAGATCAAGGAGAATTTGACTCTAACGTGCCCAGCATAGAACTAATCACAAATCTAAGATGGCGTGCTCCACAATGGTAGCATGTAAAACTTATCTGTATCTCTGTTTGTAGATATTAACTATACATATTCGCCTTCTATCTCCATATACATACAACCATGGGCTATGGTTATGGCAATGGCAACAGACTCACGACACGCACACATGTGATGTATGATTCAAAGCATCACGTAACCACCGTATGAATTATTCCCTTTGATATCTGATAACTGCTGGTACAAAGGGCCGCCGAGACATGACGGGGCTAAAAAACGACAAGAACAGTTTAACCTCATCTGAGGATAAAGCTGGGGTCGCGGGGGATTATACTGTCTACCCACGGGCAGGGAGTAACAACGACAGTCTGACTTTGACAAACTCATTCATCTGTAAGCGTGCACATTAATATGTACCGACGAGGTCATTCCATTCAAGTGTCAATGTCATGATCAAGAGCAAACCAACGTCAAGTTCATATTTGATATGCCGATCACGAGAGCGATGCTCTTTAATGGGATATATCACTGTCAGGTGCAGCAGACCCCGGATGGAATTCAAAGGTTCGGCTTATGGACCTGTCTGTTTTGATCGAGCCGCGTGATAAAATTGCAACCAAGGACCAAAATGTTTCTCATTGCCTGATATGGCACGAAATAAAGCACATGCCAGTCTCAGTCATTAGGGTCATATCTTAGCATCAAGCTCAGAATAAAGTGCGGCTGAAAAACATGAGCTGGTCATGAATTAATAGCCAAAACTACGTCTATGAAGGTTACATCAAAGACATCCGGAGTTGAGGTGCACGCCGAGTGTTAGAATATTTAGTGCCCATGACGTCCGCACGTTACTGAACACTACACAATGATGTAGTCCAACAGGGCGGGCATACAGATGTTGGGTTCGTCCCAAATGGATGAAAAAGGCACCCCTTGAGCAAAGTACTATAATTACAGTGCCCTGTTGTATCAAAGAGTAGACTCATGCGCATATGTATAACCAGCCACCCACCGAGACGCCCTGGAAAGACGTAGAGTCCATGGCACGGTAGAATTCACGGAATATTGTACTGAAATAACAAAGCAATAATTAGTTATATGTGTATTTATGGTTACATTCTTGTGGCGAGGCTTTTCCGTATCAGTAAGTATTAAGAATATGTTTACGTTATATTTTTGATAACCTTAATAACTTCAAAATGACTATAACCTTTTTTTAGGTCAGTTTAGATCAAGTCACTAAAACGTTACAACTAATAAAGATACAAACTGTTCTTACCTATTATCATATGTGAATTTGTCCAGCCCCACGTTGACTCCTTTCTCTGTAAGCCTGGTGATAGTCTGGTTCAAAGCCAGCGCCAGGGCCCACACTGCGTCGTACGCCAGGGGAGCCTCCGGGTAGCCTGGCGTGTCGTTTGGGTCGCTGTTGTTCAGTTTGATCAACAATTCCTCATCGAATTGTGACACGTTCTGAATGGTATTGATAATATACAGGCGAGAAAGAAAAATAAATCACATCGAACTGTTTAAAACCTGAACTTGATGCCGATCTAGCAATTGTAGTAATGTAACAGAACGAAAAAAAAATACAACAACGTGGTACAGTACTTGTAACGACATCAAATAGGAATAAGTTATTACCATATGTCCAACACATTGACATATGGTATAACTTGTTGCCTTGTGAAGACATTTGAAAATCAGGACATCAAACAATGGCTCTGATGGGGATAAAACGTACGAGCAAAAGATAACAGTGTCTTAGATAAAGACGAAAATTGACCGCATTGGATTAAAGAAAACTTCTGACCAGTCCAGAAAAGCTGGGGGTGTCGTCCAGGGATCTCATTGTCATCTCAGTAGTGAAGTGGCCCTGCAGTGCCTCTCTCATCTGGTCCACAGTACAGTTCACATCGTTCTCCTCCACCTTCTGGTACCAGTTGTCAGGGTACCAGCCGATGATAAACCACACGTGCCGATTCCCGTACATCTTCTCTTTGTACACCTGGGGAGCATTCAAGGCAAGGAATATCTATATCTCCACTTGACTTGATGTTGTCAGCTATTCTTCCTGTGGTCCCTCTCTTTGTACATTGAAGGCAAGAAATATCTACATCTCTTTGTAAAATTGTCATTGTCATTGTCATTGTCATTGTAAACATGGGGAGCATTTAAGGTAAGGAATATCTATATCTTCTCTTTGTACACCTGGGGATCATTGAAGTAAAGAAATATCTCTATCTTCTCTTTGTACACCTGAGGATCATTGAAGGAAAGGAAGGAATATCTCTAGCAAGTCAAAATAGCGGAAATGGGGTATCAAGCCAAACACTTCGTCAACTTCAAGAAAAACTGTGAGCTTTGAGACTATGTACCATTAGTGGCGCACCCGAGAGTACAACACTAAAAGGCCTGTAAGCTATAACTGTAAAACTCACTACAACATGATTTATGCAAAAATCAGACTATTGAGAGAGTTAGAACACAAACACATTCATGTTTGAGACATGTGTTTGGTATGTTTGACAATAAAATGTCCCATACACTTAAAATTGCAGAAACAATAAAGGGAGAAAATTCTCTAGGAGAAAGGAAGAGCAACACTAGAAGTCTAAATTAGCAGGTTTGATGTATACCAGCTCTATCAAGATTATTTTCACTCCACACATTCAAAGTACTTATCTGTTTGCACACATTGATAATTGTACGCCTAATCATCGCAACGTGATGCGTTAGAGTATATTTGTAGCCTATTACATTTCACTTGCAATTAAAGTTGTTATGATTTTAATTACACGTAAAATCCTTTGGGTATATTTACATCTCATTAAGACAAGTCATTAATTCAGAAGCTTATTTGTTCGTGCTATTAGGTACGACTTAAAACTTTAGAGATAAAACTTTAGTTTTCTATTTAGCATCATTAAACTTGACTTGGACAGTGGATCAATACAGCATCCATCAACCCAAAGACTCTTTAGGCGATGTTGATTTGATGGATGACATCCTTTGGGAACCCCCAAAACTGATGCGAGTGTGCGGATAAAAAACGTTTGATAGAAAAAGTTGCCTTCATCATGAAATCTAAGTGGAAGGTTGAACAGATAACTGAACACACAGAATACAGCATACCGAACAACAATTTTTGTTCTTTCACATCTTCCTTGACCTTGGAATATCTTTTGACCGATATTTGTTTTTGCAATCCACGGCATATATTTGCTTATTTTAAAGCTGCTTTGTATGATTTGCAGTATGGTTGAAAACGTTTTTTTTTCCATTTTTGGAAACGGCCGAAAATTAATGCGCGCGCGGATGTCATCCATATAATCAAATCAACATGGCCTTATTTTTGAATAAAAAGGCGTGACAGGAGTGACACTGATAGGTTTGAACCTCTGACTCTGGATTGTTGCCTTCACTAGCTATAGTGCTCTGAGATATCATAGAGCAAATGGAACTATATGTAGGTCGCTATAAACGTTATCTTGTCCAAAGGGCTAGTCTGCAGAAATGGATCCTTTCCGGTACCATTTGTTGGAAAATGGATCCCAAGACGGACATAAAGCCATAAGTTCTCGTCTTATCTCGGGAAGTCAGGTCGAACACGAACATCCTCTGATGATCGGTGACATTTTAATGGTCGAAATGTAAAAGGCTCACACGCAGCATTCAGAACATCTCACCCCTTGTGGATTGTGAATGGCGTACCATTACGCATGAATCGAAATAGACCGTAGATAACGCTTTACTGGCAATAGTGTGGGCAGACACTAAGATAGCAGTTATCATAAAGCTGTTTTCATCTAAAAAGATATTTACCGCTCTTGTGCCCTTTATAGAGAATAACAAGCGAATAATGTGACAGTACTGAAACAAAAAGCGAGGTGGTTCTTTATAGACAAAGAAAAGCATCGTAATAAGAAGTTTCAGAATGTTTCAGAATGTCTGTCCTTCGGCTCACCTGACAGAAAACTTTGAGCGCCATGTCCTCGTAGAAAACACCGACGATGATCCTGGCATCCTGGCGCTGCAAGACAAACGATCCGTGCCATGAGTACCACGTGTTTGGGAAACATTCACTACCAGTGAAGATTTATGAAACACTTCTAGCCGTCTCAAAACTACCTCTATAAGTATAATTACAACTGAATTCAAGTGGGCCTCTTGTGGGACTTATAGTGAAGCGGGTATGATACGTGTTCAATTGTGCACTACACGTGAGACTTTTAATCACACAAGTTTGAACAGTAGCAGAATCTGCCAGCAACACCTTGCAAACACATGCTTTCCCACAAAGGCTGGGTGGTCCCTTCTAACCATTACAAGAGTTTTACGAGCTCATTCGTAGCTTGGGAAAATGACAGCTCAGAGACGACGGTATTCTACCGGTTTCGACTTTATTGTCTTTTTCAAGAATCAGAGTTTTATGAGCTGTAACTGTAAACTGATTTACTGTATTGGGTACGAAAGAACGCTCTAAATAACAATCCCAAGAAGTAAGGACTGAAGCTCCCGGCTAGCTGAACCCCCTGCTTGTACGTGATTGACGGCCTAACCAATAGGCAGAATGACGTACCTTGAGGCTACGAACGGCATTGGTCGGATCTGAAAGGAAACTCTGCCTGGTAGCTATGGTGATGTTGGCCTCTTTAGCTCTTTTCTCCAGATCCTCTATGGTCTGGATAAAAAGATGAATCATAAGTTGACATGGCAATAAATAAAGAACGTCTGGTGCAGCTGATTGGATGCTACAAATCTATTTTCATAGTATTGTTCAATTGCAAACATCAGCATAACAGTATCCATGCAACGTACGATGTGTCTTGAATGGTTTGTTCATAACGTTCATATAACAACTAACATTGAAATGAAAGTTTCATCATAAAACGTAATTAATAAACGCCAGCAATCCCATTGGCTTCCAAACAGAGCATGAGATATGGATTTTAAAATCTCTTGAAACACGAATGGATGGAATCCCACACCGACGCATCACGGACCATCCGTTTTCGTTCAGTCTTCATCACATTCTTTGTGAGCAATGATGTTTTAGCCACCGGCGTGTCTAATATTCTAAGCACAACTGCACAGTATGATTGCTTCGGATGTTTGTACCTTAAAATGTAAGATGAGTGACAGTGATTTATCACTCACAACATGTCTACATGTAGAGGGAATTTGAAGAATGTTGTTAGACTATTAGTAAGCGATCTATAGACGCACGTATGGTAGTTGTTTGACTGCATGACGTTTTGTGTCGTTGTAATACAGTAATTGCAAATGCAACGACTGAATATAAAGCAGTCACCAACTGTCACCGTCAGACGAGGTAGGCATCATGATACATTACACGGCTCAAAGCTATTTTCAGGAGAATTAATCTTCTGTCTCCAACACCCCTTGGGGTTGCATGGTTCTGTCGGCTGTCACCTGGTCTTGATCTCATCGCATTGCATGTGAAGTGGGTTTTGATGCCTGTTTTCTGACCAGATAACGTTAGAATAAAATAGTTTCAGACGGAATAAATTACTTAAAGATAGCTTAAACCAGTTTTGTCGGGAATGTTCTATCTAAAGGAGGAAGATTCATCGCAGTTACTCATAGCTTTTAAATTAGAGATTTAGAGGTGCAGATGTTTGCACCACAAGTTAAATTTTGGGGTTTACCAGTAAAATGATTAATAACGGATCCTCCTGAAGCCGTTTGCATACTCGGCTTGCCAGCGGCTACACTTCAGCTGTTGATAAATAACACCCCATGATGTGACTGGCTCCGACTTCTATACGCGTCGGTGGAGACGTTTGAAAAGATCAGACGTTTGAAAAACATCAACTCGGCCGGCGGTGGAGACATAATTATGAATTGTATTCAGTTGATTTCATATCACAACCGGAAAGGAACAATCCGCTGATGTGGAAAAATCCGTTGCTCAGAGCCCAAAGCTATTAGCGAGCGCCAGTAACGTGTTGAAATTGACTGGCGTTATGATGCTGTGGGCTAGAGCTGTATTTTGATAAACGATGCTGATTGTTACCAGCTCTGTAGTGGGGAAAACTTATTTGTAGTCGGCAAATACGTGATTTTGCAATCTGCATACGATCACACAGGAAGCTGAGAATCAATGGGAAAGGTTATAAGCATCCGTTCACAGCTGCACTGGCAATATAATTGAAAATATTCACATGTTCATCTATTCCTGTACAATTGTGTGACCACAAAAATATATCTCAGTATGCTTTATTGAATGTTTTTCTTACTCCATCTTATAAAAGAGTAATCAGTAAGCATGGAGAAATTATTGCCAGGAGGTAATAAAACATTTGCAGCTATGAACAAAGAAAAAAAATCCCATTGATGATACTGAGGCTAACCTTATGAATTTCAACACAATGAAAAAAACCCCAACTTTTTTCATCTTAGATCCCTTAGGAATCAAATGTTCAATGTTTCTTTTATTGGTACTGATGGCAGTTGATAAAGGTTACTCCTCGGTATGAGTCACTGAGGCAAGAAATTGAAACAAGCAATTGAAGGCGCAGAGCTAAATTGGCTGGAAAATTGATACGATGAATCTTGAACTACAGAGAGGAGTGGAGCCTCATATCTTCACACAAGCGGTTTTAGATATGTCATTGATGGAACAGTGCACCGCTAGAGCACAGACAGAACGCTATACAAAGCCAGCTCACTAGTCATTGAAGACGGAATCGAGAGCGAAAAGCAAATGCCCCGAAATCAAAGTTCGATGAAAAATTTGCTCAGTAAGGCACCGAAATTTGCTATTTTCACCGTGCTATGGATGTGATCATGAAACTAGATTTGATAGTCATGAAAACCCCGCAAAAATGGATCATGTCGATATTACATGGTATCCTTCTCTGGCTCATACATCGCATCTTTATGAAAGGGCTGCGAATCAGGTCTAAAGCAGCTGTAAAACTCGGATGGAAGTTCATCCACCTGTCACGCGACAAGTGTTTCTTAAGAAAGGTGTTGCTAAGGACCGCGGAGCAATTCGAACTAAAAAAACTGTTCTATACACCTTCGGATCAGTTCGTGGCTTGGTGTATCGAATAGACCTGAGATGACGAGGGCAGCAATTAAAAATGAAACATTTCTCCTCTAACAATCTCTAAGTATGCAGATGCAAATCAGTCATGTCTAGGTCATTATTACCCAATATATAAGTAAAAACTGTGCATACACCGTTCACCCTCCAATACGGGTGGATGTTTTAAAGGATGTTTTAATTCCAATAGCTGTGGTGACTACTCTGATCTCATCTGAGAGTGTATACCTGGCTAAATAAATAAAATTGAAATGAAATCTATCCCTTAGTATAACTATTTGACCGTTGTTGCATACCAGAAGACCAATAGCTTTCTCCATCCTTGAGAAGCTTGATTTTTTCTTCTTCACACATCACGTAAATATACACAATCAAGGTTTATATGATATCTGTGTCATTTATCACATATCCGTAGAAACACCTCCCGATAATGCAACCGACCAACACGGCAGGTGCTAAATCGCGTCATAGTCATGTGACTACAAACAGACGAATGAGACCCACCGACGTGAAGACCTCCTGTGTCTCCTGTATGATGGAGATCTTGCTCCACTGGTAGTACTGAAACATCCGGATCCGGGCCTGGTTGTGGAGCACGGCGGACGGATGGGTCCGGAAGAATGTCCGGAACCGCTTTCGATCTGAGAGGGCCGGTGAGCTGGATCCATACGCGAGCTTGGAAGGGGAGAATCATAAAGGTCGAGGTCAGATGTTGTGTGACTGGCACGATAACAAGACAACCAATACTAAACACGCTAATGTTGGCCCCCAAAAAACATCACCGTCGAGAAGTGATCATATTAATGATCATTACGTATGTGCGAAATGATCTTTCGACCACCAGGCAAGATATCATTAAGGTCCTGGTTTCACTTTTAACGAAAATGGCGCCTTTATAATCACTTGGTTCTAAGAGTTATAGATCTACATTGCGGCCTTTCAAAGAGTATCGAGAAGGTAAATCCTTGGTCATTTTACAGTACATTTAATCTGTTTACTTCATGTATAGTTATGTAGGAAAGCTAGTAGCTCTTTAGCTGTTAGAACCAATTACTTCTTAGGATCAAGCTCTGCACCCCTCCAACAAATTATTTATTATTCTCATTTAGGAATTTTGCTGCCGTCCATACTAATAGTGTTTCGGGCGATAGAACGGGCGGTGATAAAGTGGCCAATGTGACGACAAATCAACATTATAAGCCTTTCGAAAAACGGCAGCGTGGAAGTTGGATGGCTTAGTTTTGCTTCAACTGCGGGTGACGACCGTTTAATCGATGATAATATTAGAGTTACCATCACATGCACCTGCGACCGGAGCACTGAGTAAAGTTTGCTGTAACTGTATGGGGTTGGGGAGCATCCGAGCGGATACAGGGTTAGGGTTAGATATTGGCTAGGGTTATGTAGTTAACAAAACTGACGATACATGGACATTAGAAGATATACATCTTCAATGAGTCGAATGTTGCTCACGGCTTCCACATCTTCAAGTGCATCAACACCTATTATCAATTAAGATATTGCGTAATACGTAAAAGTATGAATAAGAAGACAACAAAATACACAAAACGTAAGAAAATTCGTTTTTCTTTAAATCTCTGAAGTTGAGTAATCTTTCGAACCTCGCAATGCCACACCGGTGATCCAGGTGCAGTGAGATACAACTTTAAGAGCGGGGGGTACTCACCACCATGAGGTTCCACATGTAGGCTGCCTCGGCGATGTGTGTGGACACGCTGCTGCAGCCGGTCAGTAACATGAGTTTGGGAGGTGGGTGGTAGATCAGGCGGTACATCACGTTCGTGCCGATTCCTGGATTGCACTGCAATAACATAAACATATATGAGTTGCTAAATTTTACTGTTTATAAACTTTGGGGAACCACTGATGTTTCTGAAGTATGAACAGCCTGCCGAGCAACCAATAAAAATGATAGAAAAATAAAAAGGAATATAGCAATGTAAATGTACTTAGTAGCTTGACATGGCATACATTATACTACATTATACATGTGTATGTAGTATATTATATAGATGTGTTGAATCGTTTCCTCTTGGGGGGGGGGGGGTGACAATTGAACGTTTAAAGCAAGTACATTATGTAATAGCTTGTGTCAAACCATAAATTCCAAATGTAGCCCATTGATATAACAAATAAATCTAGACCTCCCCTTAGGAGAACAAAACGACTCCGTGACCCCCAGTGTAACTGCTTCGAACCGCTGAGTACCTATAAACGGAAGGCAGTGACGCAGGAGGTTCATGAAGCGAGCATCAGCAGTCTCACAAATCACGAAAAACGCAGCCCTGCCCAATAATTCCCTGCAGCTGACCCACAGTTAGCCCATATGTCAATCCCTACTTTTCCCATAGGTGCATTAAGTCTTTCATCGCAGTCATAAACTGGGCTGTGAGTAGACGCTTTTATAATGAAAGGTTGGTGAGAGAGGAAAACAAGTTTCTTCACGACAGGAGGGACATAAAATCGTTCTCACATAGAGTACAGTAAAGTACGTTCGCAATAAGTGGTATCAGGGTAGAAATTTATCAAGTGGCACCTCCCAGTGCTGCCATTACGTTGTGAATCGATGACCAACGGAGTTAGAAGATTGTGCAGTAACGAAAACGTTTGCCTCTAACTACTCATTAAATGGATCATGTCGCTTGAACGATCATTATTATAAGAAACGTAAAATACAGGTAACTGCTTGAAAGTATTTTCGTATTCTACTGGGTTAGGTACATGTAATTTGTAAAACCACTGGAAGATAGCTAGAAGCTTAGAAGAAAAGAAAAAAAAACATTGCTTCCCAGGTAACCAACATGATCGTTGATTGGAACATGGTGTTGTTTGGAATGAATTTGGCAAGTTGCTCTAAGGTGGCAAAGTGGTCTTGTGGATAGGAATATTGCGAATGAAAATCTTCATGTTTTGCGTTCAACTCCGTAGGGAACCAAACATTATACCATTGGAAACGCACTCTAAACTCGACTCAGGTCCAATCAGTACATAGCTCTGGGTGTTCAAAGCTAGCTAGATTTGTTGAGGCAAAGAAAAGGGAACAAATAATTTCTTTATTTTAAGGCATACTACGATTCTTCCAAACTGATCATGCTACCGATGAAATTATGACATAGCAAGAAAACAATAAAGGATGTAAATCGTTATATGATCAACATCTTACACTATAAATTAAAATCAATATATGCACTTTCGGCATAAGCAAATGCCCATTTTAGCAATATACATAGCTATAGACAGATAGCTACAGCAAAATTGCACGTCTGGTACAAAATAACGCCTTGCTATAACCCCACTGTCGGGAGTGGCGTTGTGTTGGTCGATGTCTAACTCTACTACTACTACACGACTATAATCATTTGTAGGACATTGTTCAATCAATGATTGCCAAAAGTCTTCTTTGAAATAGAGAGAAAATGAAAAAGAGAGAAAGGAGGAATTCCCAATATTCTGAAAGAAAGGGAAAGACCGGGAGAGTTTGGGAAATAAACAGTAGAAGAAAAACTTTTGATATAAAAAAAAAATCATCTTTCAAAATCCTGCTGAGACGACTTTGTAAGGCTTTCAACACCAGAAGCTTTGGGCATCTAAAGTAACTATCCATGCGTGTCACAGAAAGGCTATGTAATCCTTCACAGTCACTGGCTGGCTCTCTCCGATCCGCAGAGTAGATGGAGTCGCTCTAAGTTTTGCCGGCGTACATAAGCAATCCATCACAGATGTCGGTTAGCTAAAATGAAGGACGTTCAAGTCACTGGGGGGAAGTAATGAGAAATGATAACAACAAAGTACTAGGTACTTTTCTGGAAAATCTTGTGGATCACGCTTTGAGGGTCACTCAGTGCACACGGCAAGATCTGAAAACCAGAGTGAAAGCTGACCCTTTGGTGCCACAACAACAAGATTCCCCTCACCACTTCTCCAAAGTTCCCCCTAAGCGCCTTTAAAGCTATCGATCCTTCATGATTTCATGTAAAATCGTCTTGGGGGGTAGAAAGAGTGTCAAGGATAAGGATGCCACGATGGATTGCCAGCCAGGCATGAGACAGATACATACAAATGATTAATCGCAAACTACCGTCAACGGATGGTAGTTTTCAAATAGGAGGGACAAACAGTTTGAATAGCTATATATTTACACATCAGAATAAACAGACATAAAGATGTTGGTATAGGATCGCCGTCGATATTATACTTACAGTTGGTGGTGCAAAGAGTTTGCAATGTCAGCAGTCTGTTATCTGTTTATCTCGTCAGTATTGTTCCTGTTCATGTCTTATTTCTGTCAACAAATGATAATTTTATGTGCACTCATGTGAAACGTTAGCATATGTTTTCCCAATACCCCATTCGTCATTCCACCAAGTCTGAAGGTCGTCTTCGTTCCCCCAGTACGTACCAGACATCTACTACTGTCTATTCCGTACAGCACACTACTTGTTACTACCCAAATTTGATCAGGATGAGGCAGGATTGCTCTTGACCTGTTCTCATCTCCCTCTGACAGGCCCAAAATAGCTCCTACTAAGACAAGATAAGGAATGCTGAGCTTCCAGTGGCGTCAGGCAATATCACTGCCTTGTAATGGATATCACAGCCTTATTTGGATTAGACTAAGCCTATGAAAGGGTCACTATTCAAATAGATATATGGCAGGTAGCAACTCGCTGGCTTTTCGTATGACTCCAAAATGTCGCAGGGCCAACAGACAAAACATATTTATATCTCATATCACATGTAAACTGGAATGTTGCGTTCGTGCTCAAAATTTGAATGTGTACTTGATGGCAGAGATAGAAAAGATCATCATAACTCTATAAATTGATGTTACCTAATAGTAATGAAACGTTTCGAAATTTTGTGCCACGGATGTATTCCATACAAATGGAAAGTCATTTTGCCGTGTCTGCTCAGTTCTTGCATATTGTCTGTCCGTAATCTGTGTCCAGAAAAGTACATAGCAAGACAAAAGTACAGCCGTCTCTCAGCTTTTCTCTTTCAGCTTGTCCCAGTCCAAATCTGGCGCATGTCTACGCTAGATAAATGAAACACATCGGTTTGGTTCCGTGAGTAATGGGCAGTTACTGCGGCAAGGTTCACTAATGGAACACAACTGTATCGCGAAGTGGCACCTGTTTCGCGGGCCTCCGGTTTATCGAACTGCTGGGATGTTTGGAAGGTTTCTAGGAATGGAAACCTGCTGCGAGGGAAGAGACGTCGTGATATGTGTTTCACTGGGTGTGTCAAGGGTGGGTGATAGAAGATGGATTTGATATGAATATGCGAAGACTGATATGATATGAGCGATACATGCAATGCTGACATGGTGCGGTAAATTGCACAGCAACTTTTCTTACTTTACCTTGATATGGTGAACAACTCTACGATATGTTAGAGCTACAAAATATGGACTTGTGCAAACCTAGGTAGGTTTTTCATCTGAAAATGATGGTAAAACATAAATCATGTATGTAGCAGGCGTCTTCCACCTGTTGGACTGCACGTCCATGGAGGAATGGGCATTTTTCTTTCCGTTGTAAGACTGCACAGCCATGGAGGAATTGGCATTTTTCTTTCCGTTGTAAGAATGCACACCCATGGAGGAATTGGCACTTTTCTTTCCGTTGTAAGACTGCACATCCATGGAGGAATTGGAATTTTTCTTTCCGTTGTTGTAAGACTGCACAGCCATGGAGGTATTGGCATTTTTCTTTCCGTTGTTGTAAGACTGCACAGCCATGGAGGAATTGGCATTTTTCTTTCCGTTGTAAGAATGCACACCCATGGAGGAATTGGCACTTTTCTTTCCGTTGTAAGACTGCACAGCCATGGAGGAATTGGCATTTTTCTTTCCGTTGTAAGACTGCACATCCATGGAGGAATTGATATTGTCCTTTCAGTTGTAAGACTGCACACCCATGGAGGTATTGGCATTTTTCTTTCCGTTGCTGTAAGACTGCACAGCCATGGAGGTTTACTTTCCCTTCCAAGATCCAATGCCCGAGGGCCGAAAATCACCATCAAGCCAGGATGCATATATATCGAGAGGAAAGGTAGCTTAGCAGAGTAGTGGATTCTAACATATGTTCTTGCCAGTCACTGCATTCACCGTCAATAAATAAAATCACAGCATGATGCGAAAAAGGAAAAATCAGTTCTATGTTGATGTGACAGACCTGAAGTGGTGAATAAACCTTTGTATTCATCACAAAGACGCACGTAGAGCACTAAGAGCTCTTCAGAAGGGCCTTCGTAGTTCTGACGATCATATTACACAACAGTTCGTGGCAAAACATAGATTTGGGGAATCAATTAGTTTTTGATTAGCTCCTCTTCTTGACCAGTGGTGTTGAGGTTGCCGCCCATTGGATTACTAGTATGCACCTAGAGCACTACTAGATCTTTAGAAACGCCTTCGTGGTTCTGACGATCATATTACACAACAGTTCGTGGCAAAACATGAGACAACCACATCGATTCGGTAAGTCAATTAGTTTTTGATTAGCCCCTCTTCTCGACCAGTGGTGTTGAGGTTGCCGCCCATCGGATTAGTAGTATGCACTTAGAGCACTACTGGATCTTCAGAAACGCCTTCGTGGTTTTGACGATCGTGTCGTACTACACCATTACAACCGTTCGCGGGTGGCAAAACATGAACCAACCACATCGATTCGGAAGATTTAATTAGTTTTGGATTAGCCCCTCTTTTCAACTAGTGGTGCTGAGCTTACCGCCCAGGATTAGAGCAGAAGGATCAAACCGCAGATGAAACCGAGATTAACGAGTCGCTATCAGTTTCAAGGACCAAGATATGTTACGCAACCCTGAAAATAGTAACGTTAACGTCACGTAGAATCCTGATGACATCGTATATCAGATGAAGCCGTTGGCTGGTGCTGAGTAGCAATCAAGCGAAGTGAATGGGTAACGTGAATTTCTGTGTACATTAGATTTAAGGTCGGTCCCATAAAGTGGTGATTACTAGGCGAAATGGTTGCTGAAACACGCGCACGTGAGGAATAGAATAATTAAACTGGAAATAAAACCGTAGTCAACGGCTGGTCAGTATAGAAAATGTGTGGTGGAATTTTCTCGATTTTCTTGACTAATTTGCATAAATTAGACTGTAAAGCATAAGTAACAAGAGTTCATACATTATTTGGTTACTGACAATTTTTTGTCTGATCTAGCAATTTCATAAAAACTTTATTGCGCAACAATTATACATTGAGCCAGCTGCAGGTCTCCCGTCCAGGCAAATGATGTAAATCACCGTGTGGCTGATACGATACGGAGGTTCGCCAGGCCTCCATCGGGGTGATTTGAAGTGAATCACCAACTCCAGACAGAAGGATTTGCTCCATCGCACACCGGGCCATAAGCTTATTCTTTTTCAAAAGGTGTGGTGGGTTCTCTTTTACGCGCATATAGTGTGGCACAATACCTTCCCCAAATACCTTCTTATCCGAGAGACGGCCCTAACCGAAGCTATGTACTCATTTTAACCTGAGTGAAGTGAGGAAAGTCATTTAAAGTGCCCTTCCCAAGGGCACGAGATCGGTGCCATAGCAGGATTCGAACCATGGATCTCACTCGAATCTCACAGTTCCATAATGCTTATCTATCTAATTCAAGAGTGTGCAGTATGGTATGAGAATAGGCTTACACTACCACTGGAAGAATTTGTAAAGTCTGCACATTCTTTGATATATTTTCTGTGGATGAGGAGAGCTTTGAAATTGATGAACGCAAGACAAATCAAATATCAAGCTGTTTTAACGATGACACTAATAAGCAGACTGCACGTCGTGTGCGTCATTAGCTGAAGACGGCGCTCCAGGCCACTGAAGATCCAAATGTTGTGTCATACATCACGCTGCCTGCAATATGAGATAGCAGGGTCGGTGCACTGATGGGAGGATGAAACAGCATATTACCAGTTCCACTATCTCTATATCTTTTTATTAATATATTATTTTGTTCTGCCCTGATCTGTGTTCGCAGTAACAGTTTAGGGTAAGAGCAATAGTGGGTCCGAATATCAGACCCGCAGTGAAGCATAGTTTTAGAGATTATATAGTGACTTGCCCTTACTCTGTTGCTGCTGCCTCTCTACCTTAGGCCATGTTAATGCTATGGATGACATCCTCTGGGAACCCGCAAACGTATACGAGCATCCAATTAAAAAGTTCGTCCAGAAAAGTTGCCTACATTATAGAATCTAAGAGGGTAGGAAGGTTGAACAAATGTCTGCACACGCAGAGTATGGTACACACAGAAATCACCGTCGGGGACCTTCGCATCGGAGCACCATTTAAAACATTCCACAGAAGAAACGTCCTCTGAGAGCCTTGTAACAACTTCCTGCGTACAACCTGCATCCAGGGAGGACCAGGAAACAGAGGAAGTCCTAATGATTCGGTGCCGCGGGGATGTTTTAGGCTCCAGTAGTGGGTGATTAGTCACTAGCTCGGAGTACAGACCAGAGGAGAGTGCCATCCCTCTTGTGGATTAAAAGCCCCGCTGGGCGCTGAAAGCAGGAAAACCGCCAGAATGGACCAATTACCACGATGTCTAATCAGTCACAACAGCAGGAATCTCTTAACGGCTAAAAAATGCACTCAACGTCAGTCAAATACGTTCACTCTATCTCTCTTATGTTGTGTTACCAACAATAGAAAGGCTAAAACTCAGAACTTTGTTATATGTGGTTTAGCTGGCCGCTCATTGAGTAGGAATCACGCAGTAATTATTCTAATTCTTATCGAGAAATACAAATAAACACGCTGCTATTTCTGCAGTTGGAGTGGTTCATCCGTCAGCGCCGGGGCTTCTGATGAGAATAGACTGGTGGAGATAGGGGCGTTGTTAATTATAAGTGCCTACATACTAGATTGATGCTTCTAAGTCACGATCTAGATACAGTTTTTCCCGATATCTGCGGAAACAGGGATCCTAAGACCTCAGATGACTCCCATATCTACTACTGTGGGAAGATCATCTTCATTTAGCTGCACTAGAACAGATTCATCCATGACGCAGAAGCACACACAGTCCATTCGGTGTGCTTTATTAGGGAATGTAATTTCCCTCCGAATGCGTAGGTGGACGCTTTTCACTGGGAGGCTTCTGTAATCTCCATTTAACGTTACCATGGATAGATGTATACTATACATCATGTGAAGCAAGCAAGGCTAAGATGTGACCATGGTGATTTCGGAGTGATGAAAACATCTCCAGGCGTGGTATGTTCCAGAGTGGCCACCTGTTACGTGGCTAATCAATCTCATACAACGTATTATGTGTTTCTCATGACGGCGATCGCGCTGAGACCTAAATTTGATCTAAGCCATGACTTCATAATTGGAATATCATGCAAAATCTGGGAGTATGACCCCCAAACAAAAAAGATACGTTTTAATCATGGCCGGGTGGATAGAGTGTTCGCCTTGCATTCGGTACATGCATGTCGTGAGTTCGATCCCCGGCCGAGTCATACCAAAGAACTTTATAAATGATACACACTGCTTTCTCTGCTTAGCTCTCAGAACTAATGTGGAAGAGTAGTGGAAGAGTTAAACACACATCACTACCAGCAGACTAGCCCCCTGCTGTACATAGTGGCTTCAGCAATGTAGAAATGGAGATGAGTGCCGACCCTAAGCATCTGTTACAGGTATACAGGCAACTTTAACTTTTTAATCTATGAAATTTGTCGAGTGTTCTGTCAAATCACTCGGTCGCAGCGAGGTTGCCGCCCTAGTGGAATGAAGTGTGACTGCAGTAACTTTAATGCGCGCTCAATTTGCTTATACAGTGGGTATGTTATGAAACTCTCAACATGGCCAGCTGTCAAGATGTTCAGTGTACAGATCAGTGAAATGAATACTTCAACTTACGGTTAAGTTTTCTTCTTAAGTGCGCAACCGCGGGTGTGCGGGTCGATATGCTCTTACGGTTGTCGGCTTTATTTTCAGTAAAAAAGATAAGCGAAACTTCCTCCTTCTGCCACTATATCACACAATCTGGTTCACACCCGGCTGCGTATACCATTTCTTTTAATACTTGCCAAGGGGAATAACTTCAAACTTCACTTTAGAGCTGAATATATACGAGCAGGTTTTTCTGTAAATGAGATAAGACTCTTCTAGTCAAGGCCAGTGTAAGCTGTATAGACAGACCGAGGTCGACGCCGCTCTTTGGGCGGTAGTGATTGCACTGGTGGTATTGAATTTGGCCGATTCTATCCACTAGAGTTAAAATGAAAGGGCCAGGAGGCAGTCATGAAACACCATAGTGGCAATAACACCTGTAGCATCAACATTTCGTGTTGCGTATGTTTTGACATATTGTTATGTTGTAACACAGGTGGACTTCTTTACATCATTTGTAGACGAATACATTCAGAAAATCCCCTAATCCATCTATAAAAAACCTGTGCATTTTGATTATACATATAATATCTCAAAAGCAAACAGAAAAGAATGACATACTAGTACATGCTTAATATAGGCTGTGTGTATCATGTCTTTTAAAAGAAATTAGCCATTGAGCTTTGCCTCGAATGGTGTACCAATGACACGTGTTGTTGGTGGTAGCCACCAGCCAAGAAAGGTGGAACTGTTGACTTGTCATCTAGGTTTTCTAGAACATTCCT
>NC_049986.1:17269096-17274845 GCF_000003815.2 Branchiostoma floridae | reverse complement strand
TGATACACACAAAATAGGTCCAATGAACACAAAAGGCAACAAAACAAACAAACAAACAAACACACAAAAGACGAAGGATGCTAGTCACCATGGTATACAACGATGGCACATTACACAATATGCATTACACAGCATAGATCAAACAAGTGTGCAAAACCTTAAAGAGTGCAATGCTTTATAAATGTAGAGATTATTACTGTCATTACCAACGTCGTTCCCGACATGCCTGAGATACAAAGGTGCCGTGAAACAAAACCAGTCAGTGGAGTCAATTAAACAGCGAGAGACTCCGTTATCAGACGCAGACTACATTACAGACGCCCACGCGCTGTATTACACTCCTATTTACTGTGATGAGACGTCCCGTGAGTTCAGCTATATAATAGGTACCTGCTGTCTTAAGTCTCCGTTTATGTATGGTACATCTATTAGTATGGGTGAATTCTTCAATATTCCCGGGTTCTTTGGTGATTATGAGCTTTCACTAACGATCTAGCCAGCTAGATGACAACTAGATTTATTTTTCAGATGGTAAGATAATACCAACATGTTCTCGAATGATATAAAAACGCGTTACTCTCATAGAATTGCGAACTTCCAGGCAAAAACACACTTCACCCTTTTTTTTGCGCCACGATAATGTGGACTTACGAAGAAAGCCCATGAAAATGTCAGCGTACGGTAAGCCTCGCGAGTGTTGAGAAGAGGAAAGTATGTAGGGTCAAGCCCTCTGCGGTGTTCAGACCCATCATTGATACACTCCGGAGAGAAGAGTAATCGTCCCCCAAACCTCAAGGGACACCTCCGCAACACTGTCGGTGACAGACACAGGGAAGGCAAAATCTTGAGTATAGAAGACTTGGAAAATGTCTTACACCCAATACTTAAAACTAACTTACAGCATAACTCGTAAAACAGCCATTCAAATGATGACTAGAAAGCATATTTGGATCATAAGAAGTAAACATTGCATGTCCTCAAAGTGAGCAGCACCTCAGTAGCAAATGTGAGGACGAGGATTTTACGATGAATATTTATCAACACACTTCTGACTTGAAAATACCCATGCCCATGAATTCAGGCTTTTTCCCATTAGGTTCATGTTTAATTGATCACAACGCCAGCTTTCTGCGATCACGCGAATGTTTCTATCATTACCTATGTGTCTCAGGCTACTAGAGGAAAACCATTGGACGGATCTGCTTCAATGAATAAGACAGTCCATTCACCAGAACGCATGCGGCTCAGAAGACCTTATCCGTTAATGGGGTTCTCTGCGCTTTCGGAACCTAATCCCAGTGCAGAACTTTTGGCCATTAAACCAGATGAAGGCTATAAATGCCCTGGTTGCCTACATTAAGGGAAGGCCAAAGATGTCTCTCCTACATTGTCCTGTTTTGTGGTTACATATTTTATCCTGAGACTGGGTGGCTGCACTGGCTGATTACAGGATGTTTGGTTGTGAGGTCTGATGTCATTCATCACTCAGCTATATCACGTAGTTATTTCAACTCTCATTTTATCATATTTTGATTTGCTACATGCATGGTAGATACACTGATTGAAAACAACAATGGATATATATGAATCGATATCATGTGGTCGTTTTGATTGTTAAGGATGCTGAAAAGGGTTCTAGTTTATGACACAGCAAACACTCATTTTAAAAAGCATAACAACTGAAGGCAGTTATGATTTAAGAAAACAAAGAAAAGTTGCAATGTCAGGAAACGCATAGGTCCTTTTCTCACGAGTATCTGAGGGCTAATTTTCTATTGACCAAGAAAAATCGATGGACACTACTACAGAAAATTGTTGCCATGCGGACTTTTATCAGCCATCTTTTTAAAAGTCGTAAACAGACTCCCGGAAGAGGGAAAAATGATCTAGTTAATCGGCTGCGATAACAACAATGACTCTCCTGTGTCAAAAGAACCTCATTATCAGATTTACAATTGACGATGTAACCACAGAGGTCACGTAACTTACCAGAGGTCGCCCCATTAGTGGTAGGGTAATAAATAATATGGAGGAGGTATTTATTGGGTACAGCGCGATGTGATGACCCTATCCGAACAGGAGGGAAAGGTTGTTTAATGGTGGGTGGGGCACGACAAGACACCGACGGAGGGACAGCAACCCAGTTGCGTTGCCGCGTAGTTTCTGGATGAACAGAATGTCACTAGAGATTTTTTCACGCTCAGAACAGATTATACTTTTGTTTGATTGTTTAACAAACCCCTCTCAGGTGAAGCACACGACATTTGGAAATGTGCCATGAAGCCCACCATCTTTGGACGCTACAAGGTGAAACGATGTAATCTTATATAGTCTATATGTCAAAGGTTGCTTCATTACCGTTTACGACTTACGGACCGAGGCGATTGCCCCGAGTGGCAACATTGCATGGTGCAGCTGAAGTAATATAGGAGGAACCTTTGGGGAGTCCTGGGACACAGATGTTCAGATGTAATCTACAAAACTACGGTCTTAATCATAGGCTAGGATTCATAACACACGTCCAAAGTCGCTTATTTCATGTCCACAGGCAAAAGTGCAGAGAGTTGGTGTTGAACGATATTACATTTGACACTTTAATCGTAAGACGCTTTAATAAGTGTTTCACCAGGAGAAGCCAGAGGGAAGAGTGGATGTGGAATGTTTATTGCCAGTGGCGTGGATGTATCAAGCAGTCCGGAACTGCAGATCAAGCGTTTCGCAGCAGATCCCTACAGAATGCTATGTGCACCCAGAGGGTATGTCAGCTGATCTTCTAGCGATTAACGTTCACTTACAGTAATATACGAGAAGCCTATCTAAGCCCTGAGGCGCACAGGAAGCCCCGAAAATAAACTGAGCACGGTACAAGAAACGTGACTCCACCGGACCGGAGCAAAAGTTCGAATGCAGCAGTTACCAACAAAAGTTCTAATATCTCACGTCTGCGTAAAATGCTCTCAATTTCTTGCATATCTTTTATTGCAGTTCATAACTATAAAAATGATCAGGTTTTTATCAATATTACATTTGACAATTGATCACTTCCACCGTATACGGTGAATGTGACAACCTTATGAAAAATATATAATAAAAACACGGGACAAAAGCAATACCTCTTCCATCAACTCAATGATATGTCATGTTTGATATGTCCTGTCACTTCTAGACGCATCTGCGGTGACGCCACCTTCGTCACACTCGCTTTCTGTCACAATTTTGACAGTGAGTTCAAATAACTACGCTGCGGACACGCAAGACAGATACACTAGAAACAAACACTCCGTACACGGTGGAAACAAGTGGGAAGGAAAATTGATGGAATCGGATTTCTTTAAGTAAAAGGGCACGGGAACAGGTCAGAGCAAAGAGAGACTTTGTAAGCTAAATAATCTTCAGCTTAAAGGTCAGTCTTCATACGACTGTGCCGTCAATCCTAGACGTACTTAGCTGCATCTCTCTGATCCTGCTGTCCCGTGTCCTGCTCATCCGCCATTAATTCACAGCCCATGCTTCTGGCTCTATCATCTTTAGTACTGGCTGGCCTGATTAGATATCAGTGTACAAAATAGCATTACCATGGGTCAGACAAACGTTACTAGAACATTGAGAATCGGACTATCCTAAGGCAGTACCTGATACAGTAGTCGTAATAGCATGAATAGTTGCTAAAGCGATATAATAGTCTCCGTACATCTTTTTTTATCTATTTTAGCACTAGTCATCAAATAAGTTGCAATATTCTTGAATTGATTTTCGGAGAATCTAAGGCCAACATGTAGAACGAAATATAGGTTAAGTCAAGACGTAGTTAGAATTTTAGAAATATCATAAGCCCATGTATAGGCAACATGTAAGAGAAGGCGAAGTGCAAGCGATGGGGCATATGTCCAGACAAAGCTGTTTCTGTCAGAGTGAGATGATCTGTGATCATTGCCAGGCTTAGGCCAATCCGTGTGAGAATGATCGTGTTCCTACGTGCGATGGTGTTCCGGCTGCTAAGTTATAATTCTGGAAATGGTGAGTGAGACAGGCGGTCGATATGGATAGATACCCTAACAGTATGCCAACTGCAGCTGCCACAAACAGATAGACAGCACAGCGAGGCGTTTTTATCTGCGGTAGTTCCGCAGCATTTGTCTCTAAATGCAGACTTGGACTCCTGCCAAATGGACTGCGTGAATTTCCATTACCTCTTCCAGTTAACTATTTTGTGAATAGAGGATTCAATTTGGAACAGTACATAGGGTCGAACTTAACTGAGGTCTAGCCGACTACGCTGTGATTTGTAACCCCGCGGCTGTAACGCAAATGGTCTATTTCTGCGGAAATGTAGCTAGTAAACCAAATCTGCCGGCTGCCACGGGACCCAGGCGCTTATCACAGAGGATTAATCTTATTCATCGGGCGGAAGCTCACGGATCAGGCGGAAACAATGCGCCTAGATGTTCAATCACTAAAATGCGTACCTCATTCTCATCTGCACCACATGAATGTTTCAAACGATTCTGAAATGCAATGAAATGCATACATGGAGCCATTTTGGAATTTCGCTTTTGCAGACTGGTAAAAGATACCACATAACACTCGTCAATATGCAAGCGTCACATCAAATAACGTCGCATCATTGGTTATCATAATATAGCACACAAGATTGTGACACATTAAATATTGCTGTGGTGTCAAAAAGTATCGGAAATGTGATAATTCCTGCTACAGCAAAATCCCCCGAGGAACATAGCAAAGTGTTTTGAAAATGGGACCTGTTACTTCAATCATGTCACCGGGAAGCTCACCAGAGTGACTTATTGAGGTGAATGGTTGTGTGTTTCGGAAGGGACATATACACTGCTATTGGCAAGGGAACGTGCTGACCTATGTGCAACTAAACACTTCAAGATGGAGAACATCACGTTTCAGTGGCGTTTTGCAACCATTTCTTCAGTTGATTCATGTTAATCCCTCTGGCCATGACCTAGATTTACTGAATCGATGCTTCGCTAGCTTTGCATGGCAAAAGGGTGGGGAGATTCCTTCAATCAATAAATCAATCAATGCGCTGATGTAATGACCATAGTTAGGAAACAACTTAATTGAAAGTGTGCCTACATTGTTGTGCCTACACCTTGTTTGGTTTTGATAGCAATTGCACCAGTGCCCGTCATGGATGTAGCCCCGGTCGGGCTCCGAAGCCACACATTTCCGGTGGTCTGTCGGATACCGGGGTACCCTCAGTGTTCTTCACGGGTAGGTCACGGAGTCTATATGTTACCGGGTCCCGGGTTTATTTTAAGTCCGACTTTAATTCAACCCTGAACCCGGCCGGGCACAAAGATATCCCGGTGTTCCATGAGGCCATGTAGGGGTCATGTCTGAAAGTGCCAAATACAAAATGTGAACTGCCTGGCAGGGCCACTTTTCACAATTGGGACCTAAGCCTAACCCAACTTCAAAAGCACACGATAACCGCTGGTGGTAACATATGATCATGAGGTGCCTTTGAAATAACGCTGCCACTGCCAAACAGCTGAGAGAAGTGGTGTATCCTTTAACAAGAGCACCTATATGTGTGCATGTTGCATCTTTAAGGAATTAACCGCCTACTCTCCAAGCAGAGGTTAGGCTCCGGCCGTTTTTTTAACGTTCTTTTTTAGTCGTTTTTATCGGGCTTTCTATTTTGTATTGTATCTTGCTGTGTCAAAACCTAACCCAGTGCCGGCAGAGGTTAGGTTTTTACATAGTAAGATACAAT